>NC_134314.1:105892597-106045097 GCF_964195595.1 Calonectris borealis | reverse complement strand
GGTCCTAGATCAGCCACGGCTCACATAAGGACTAGGTCTCCTGACAGGTCCAGACCACTTCTGAACCATTTCTGAACTTGCTTTCATGATGTACGTGTGACAGTTCTCTTGTAAAAGCTACTTTTGTCTTTGGTGGGAAGGAATAGGTTGGATGGCCAAAACTTTCCCCTTATTGCTTTTGTACAGAATAGAGGAGGAGCTGAATAAAAGCTTAATGCTGTGAATTTAGACAATAGTTTGGTGAATTGAAGTCCACAGACAGATCTAATATGTGAAAATGCCTTTCCATAATGTGCTGTGCCATCAAGTGGTTACAGCATAGAACAAGGGAAAAGTCAAATCCCTTTTACACTGGTGTAAATCCACTTTAACTGTCATATTCAACAGTGCAAATGAGGTATTATCTTAATTTTCCAAGGAAATTTGTTCCTGACAGTATTTAAAAAAATTCCTGTAAGATTTTAAAACCTCCACCTAGTTTTCTATATTGTTGTAGGAAACTCCAAAGTTTCCAAATGTCTTTGAAAAGAAGATCTAAAACTTAGGGATTACTAATTGACTTTTCAAATTATACCCTTCATGGCTGCTTTTCTGTCTTTCAGGATAAAGATTTTCTACTGTCTGTCCTTAAAACCTCCAATATATTGTCTACCTGCCTCAGCTTCTGAGGATATTCTTACATTTGATGTGGCAATGAAGAGTTGGGGGTTTTCACCACTGGCTCAGCTGCCCTCTTTATTAAATACGTCAGCATCACTCCATGATTTTATTGTGAAGTCAACATATATTCTTACCTACACAGAACCCCACTGCTGCCTCCTGGCATTAGTGAAAGAACTTAACTGTTTTCTTCTGTGCATTGAAGACAGACAGAGAAGGAGAGATGAACCAAGATCTTAGCTTTGAACAGATTCAAACATTATGCACATTCAAATTTAAATTTAAGTCTTATGGTTCTCCCGTTCCTTTAAAATGAGTACAGCCATTTTCTGATATTCAATTCTCCTCAGCCATAAATGTTTGGAGTCTGTCTGATCCATTTCTATTATGAAGAACCTTATACTACTCAAGACCCAGCGTAAATTTTACAAAGGACAAAGTCAGGTCAAAATTTTAATTTTTACTTACAGAAAAAACAGCATGATTTTTCGGGGATACTGTTGCTTTTTATCAGCATGTTCCCAGCTGATACACAAGATAGATAACTACCTTGCCTTGCCTTCCTTTTACTCATAGAGAAAAGATGTACAATAAAAGTGTTATGCTACCCTTGCTTTACAGCACTCACCTGAAGTCTGAATCACATGTGCGCAAAGACATGTCAATCTCTCTATATATGGACACACACACACACATATATACACATGATTATTTACATGCCAGTCCTTGGTATTTCCTCTACGCCACTTCATATTCTGTGCAGACACACACACACAAAATTTGTTTTTTTCGTAACTGCATAAAGCCATTAAGTTTAATCTTCAATCACCTAAACATTTTCAAATGTTGGTCAGTCAAATTATTTAAAATTCATGTCAAATTCATTAAATTCTAACAGCTGGAATAGTAAACAAGAAGTAAAGCAAAAATAAAAAAAAAAGTGACTTTTTTTCATCTTTGAGAGAACAGTTATCATCCTTTTTTTCTGAAACAGACATTTAATTTAGAAGTATTTTTATGAAAAGGGATTAAAGACCCCCCAAAAAGAATCAAAGTAATTCCATGTCAGACAAAAGAAACACTGTGTCTGACTGCCATGCTAGGACAAGACCGTGGTAACCATTCTGTTATTCTGCGTAAATATTTAGTTTTCATCAAAACGCTGTTGTTCAGACACAGGTAACACAGTGGACAACAGCCTACTTCAGTTCCCAAGTTAAAAAAGCGAAACTTCTCTGTGATATGCTCCTTTAAACCTATTTTGTCTACCATTGCAGTACAGTCTGCTTCCTTATGACCCAGAATGACAGGAGCATCTGCAGAAGAAGGAAAGACATACGTCTGGCGACCACAGCGCACCCGCAGCCTGGCAGGATACAGCAAGGCCTATGGCTTCCGTTTTCATTTCAACTGTTCCAAGCATTCTCCAGTGCAGAAAAACAACAAGACTTAAGGGGATTTTCTTTATTTTGGTAATTTTCTACATTGGATTAACAGTTTTGTTTACAATGTTTTTTTATGTTTTCACACATGCAATTCATTACCAAAGTTTTCATATCTGGTTATCATTCCCTAAGTTGTGATAGTTATTATTTATGCTATGTTGATAAAATATTTGGTTTGTCATGCACTAGGATAGATTTTGAGAACAATTTGAAAACTCATCATGTCAACATTATATTCCATTGTCCAAATTCTCCCCCTGTCCTAAATAATATCTCAGACTAGGAAAAATGAGTAAAGATTTTTAATTTTAGTTTTTCCCCACTTTCTTACAAAAACATGTGGTTTCTTTGCACTACAAATTTAATTCAAATAAAAGAAAGACCAGCTTCTTGGGATCATCGAGATATTACTTTTCCAATATTTTAGCATTTTGTATGTACTTTACATTTAATTTGCATATGAAAGATTACTGAAAATACAGGGAAACAATGGATTAATCTCTCTCTGTCAATCCATATTTTGTGGAAAAGACTTATTTCACTTTTGAATTTTTTTTGCAAGAAAACTGTGACTGTTCAGCACAGACTAAGGCTTAAACTGTTTCATCAAATTATTAGTCTCTGCATTGTGGAATTATAAATCAATTAACATAATAAAAACAATTTATAGATCTGAAATAAAATGTCAATTTCATGACTAATGGTTGAATCATAATTCAGACACCACGAAGGTGGTGGTGAATCTGTGACTTTGATAGATGCCTTCCCAGTCTGTATTTCGTGAAAGCTTCAAAAGAACTTAAACAATTTCATAAAACTGGATCACATTTCTTCTCTTTGAATTGATTCATGGTGATGGTCATTTATTTACTCCCAAAAAATATCCATTGCAATTTTTGCTAAATGTTGTTAGAATATGTGACTTGCACTTTTAGTTTCACACTTCTAAATCCTGTTAAACATAAAGCAAAATTCTGAACCATACTTCTCAGAAATCTTACATTGCCCCTCAAGTCCTGGTACTGCTCCCCTTTCTGACATCTGTGTTTCTGAGTTCGCTGGCACGTAAAATCATGATATTACAATTATTACAGTATTACGGGACCGATTAAATTTAAAATACTGGGCATACTGGTAGACTATTTCTTTTCTATTTTATTCTTTTTGTTTATTTTGTCTTTGAGGTACACAGCTTCAGAGTACAAATGTCCCTCAGTTATCTTCTTTCCTTTTTTATTTGCTCCTCTTCAACCAAGTGTACGTGAGATTTCCACTTTTGTATTATATCCACACTTGATTTTATTCAACTTCACCAGGAAAAGAAAAATCTCAGAAATTCTTCAAGAAGCTGCCAAGCAAAGAGCTCTTAATTATTCAGCACAATTAGTAAATGTATAGGACTACATACTGAAGGTGGTCTTAATTTTAACTACTGTCATCATCAAGATTTTTCCCTGGTACAGAAAGGATCCTTCCCACTTGCAAGGATGAGAAACTGAAATGCCTAAGTACATATATGCAATGAAATAACATTTTCAAGTGGCCAGACTGGAGCATTTCTGAAAATTGCATTCTTCAAAGGTGTTCTGGAGGAGAGCTCAAAGAACATCCAGAATTGCTATCTACTGACTTACACAAATATTAACCTATCCGTTTTACTTAATTGCACCTCTGAATTTTATACCTAAAACTCAGGTTGTTTGATAAACTTTATCTAAAATAAACCTAATGTTTATTATTAATATCTTAGGAATACTTTAATATTTCTTTTCCTCTATGTTTATTATCCTGCTACATTACAGGTAGACGCATTACTAAGAGATGGTAATGATAATTGTTTTATGGAAATAGAAGGAGAAAAGTTCCAGGGTAATACCATATACCTATTCATAAACTGCTCCATAAGGTGGAAAATTATCATATTAACAAACCCTGTGGATGCAGGTCTTGGATACGATTCTGCTACTCTATGGCTTTACATCAAATCACTGAACCTATCATGATCTTCAGATTCTGTTTACACCCAGAAATGGTGTCATCTCTACTTCAAAAATAATTTAATCAACCTGGTATAATGCCACACACGGATGTTAGTATATTATTTTTCAAGTGACTTTTACGACAATGTAACCTCTTCCAAACCGTAATAAGATTCTGAAGAGATTTTTGTATTAGTTTTACTAAACTGGTTTAATTAACACTGTCAGTTTAAATAATGCACTTCTGTCTATAAATCAGCCCTCAGTTTTTGCGTTCATAAAGCAGGGATAATAATACTTATTCACGTCTCAGATCCTTGGGTGGAATATGCTATTGAAATGCAAAACATTTTACTGCTTATTATTTTGGTACTAACATGCAGGCTACAAGAAAGAATTCAAACTATTTTACTATAAACCTCAAACAACGCAATCAATCCAAAACAAGGTTGACCTCAGAGAGACTTTCAATCAAAATTTTACTGGAGGTAAAAGATGGAATCCTGCCTGTTATCTGAATGTGAATTTGGATGTAGACTAGATCCAAGAACAAGGATAGGCATTTGATGGGGTAAGGCACAAGTACAGTCTTGGAAGCTTTTCCCTATCTTTGTACAGTGACCCAGAAATTATCCATAGTATAATAACTTTTAAAAATTATTATTTTTCTTGTTGTTTTAGAAAACTTAACAACAGAAAAAATTACCTCATGCTACACTGGAAGAAGAGCTGTCCCATAGACATTTAGATGCAGTTTCTCCTTATGAGTGAAGAGCTTTGGGTAAAAGGTAAAGGACAGACAGTGACTGCAGCAGCACGCTAGTAGAGATTCAGCATTTGTCCCCAGCAAGCACTTCAGAATTCTTGAACACCCAAGCAAAACCTCTGTTTTGCTGCACCTTTTGTATTGATTTTCACCTTCCTCCTTCTTTTCACTATACTCTCATTCAACACTCCAATCTGGAAAAAAAAAAAAACAAAACAACCTACAATTAAAGTAATCTTTATCAGTAGCTTACGTTCACAAAAATTAGTGTATTTTAGAGAATCACACTGAATTACTCTGAGGTGCTACCTTACTTGTACAGTTCAGCGTGCAAGTTTACCGTTTTGTCATCTGCCTTCAAAACACCTCCCCTTAGAAAGTGATGCATATGGGTCGCATTCAGAAGGAGCCTAGATAACCTTAAGAAGGAACTGATTTATATCTGCCATCAATTTTCTCAGCGCATACATTAGAAAGAGTTAAACCTAGAGCTAGGCATATATTTGAGGCCCAAGTACCAACTGTGGCTGCATTTCAGAGTTGCTGTATGACCTTTGGCAAGTTGTTTAATGTCTGTGCTCTAGGTTCCCCAACTGCAAAATGGAAGTAAGTCCACTTACTTTCTGTTGTAGTCTATGAGGATGAAAAATGTTGCATAAGAGTTAAAGATATCCTTGCAAGTCAAAAAGAACATATGTAAAAGAAAAGGAGCCTGCTTGAGCTGCCTTCTTACCTTGTTTCGCGTGGTTTGCACCCACTGGAGTTATTTTGGCATTTACAGAGTTATTCCTAATTTACCACATCATAAGCAAGTCAGAGTCATGCTCGCTGAATGTGTGTTGACATAATTAAAACTGCAAGAAAGCAAGACTTGCAAAGGCTCACCAGTACGTAAAGATATGCACATTTTAGCAAAGTGAGAAAAATGTACAAGAAAAAATTAAGTTGATGATTTAACACCAGTGCAAATTAAATTAATTCCTGGAGAATATATTTTGGATAAAGATCAAATAAATCCCTTTAGATGGAAAGCTTGAAATAAGGCTTTGTGGAACATCATTAACGGTACAGCTTCTCTCTGCATGGATTGAGCAAGAAGGTTGCCCAGCAAGCTCTCTCCTTCTTTTTTTTTATTTCAAGCATGTCTTGTTTGAAAGGGATAATTGTGCCCAGCAGATCTTGTTTCTAACGCTTCTTATATATAGTGAAATACAGTAATTTAACAGCTTGCTGGGGGAACAAGAATTTGTTCCAGTTCCTGATTTAAATGTTTATGCTAATTGCTATTTATTGGCTCAGATGCAAATGATAGGTTGGCCAAAGTGAAATTTTATGACGAGCAAACTCCCCCCTTTTGTGCAAATTGAAAAAGTGAAACAAGAAGAGGATGAAATGAGCCGAAGATGGTCTTAATGGCTGCTTTTTAATGGGGAAGATAAAATTAAGACTGATTTACGTGGCCAACTCCCCTGTTTTCTCTTATCAGCTCATTTGGCAGGAAAAATGGAAAAGTAATTGTTCCTCTTTCAATGTGGGCCTCAAACCATTATTTATTGGCTGAAATTAATCGCTGTTTATCCTTCATTCACGTGGAAACCGCTCTATCAGCATTATGAACCCCAGCAACTCAACTAGTCCCTTGCAATTTAGCCAACAGCAAGCGCAGATCCTGATGAGCCGTGCCTTAATTTTCTGGGCTGTGGGAGTTAATGAAGACTCCTTTCTTAGGTGGACATATTTGTATTTCTACAACATTAATAACAAAGGCCCACACTTTCTTTTCTGCAGCATGTAAACTTTTTTTTCAGTAGAGAAAAAATAAAAGACTCTTCATAAAGCTGGAGAGGGTTGGAAGAGAAGACAGAGAGAAGACTGACATTTCCTCAAATAGGCAAGCTCCTCGAGAACAGAATAATGTGATAGGCAACTCTTTGATCCCCTTAAGAAGTCCCGTTATGGAGCGTGTAGTGCAATTGCAATGCTTTGCCGCTGAACAGTGTTTTTATTTATCCTTTCCTCCTTATGTTTAATCTTCTTTGTATCCACTTTCCAGCCTGGTAAGTTCACTGTACCGGCTGCCCATGCATTTAATGCCAAAAGGGAACTATGCAGCTGGGACAGCTACAGCTGCATCTTATCTAATTCTGCCTGAGGGGGCCAACTGGTGCTGGCAACATGCACTTCGGGCAGAAGTCCTTTCCTGCTTCTTTTCTGAGATGGTGCAAAGCATCACCCGGTTCTCCTTTCCACATAGCCAGGAGGAGAGTCAAATGTTTGCTTTTCCTTTGCTTTTTTTTCCAGCCCCAGAATGCCCTTGGAAATGAGATGTTTGATTTCAGTAGCAGTAGCAGCTGCTGCCTTGAAAATATCAGCAATAAGCAAATACAGTTTACATTGTAATAGAATGAAAAATGGATTATTAAGCAGACATCGTAGGAACTGTCCTGCTGGTTCAAGCCTACGGTGTGTCTAGTCCACCGCTGTGTCTATGACAGTGGCCAGCGGAGAGAATAAATAAGAAGGTGCAAAGCGGTCTTGTTTGCTGCCTTCAACTAAGGGCCAGCTTGATTTCTAATTGTTCAAGACAGGCTGAAACCCCGAAGCATGAGTTTTAAAAGATTTAAGACCAGCAAAAGCAGCAATGGATGAGAAATATGCTTCTACTGAACATTGCTGCTGAACACCACTGTTCAGGAGCATACATGCGCTTAGAAATACTGGTGTTCAAAAACTATCCTAATCCTCCCTTCATGGGACCTAAGAATGAAGTAAAATGGAGCATGTTTTAAGTAAAGCAATGTCAGCTGCAGTTTAGGCTTTAGCAATCTGTTACATAATACGGTATATTCATGTTGTCTTTCTTCATTAATGTTATGAGGGAGATCACTGGACATACTCTCTCATACTTGCCATGGGCCTGATCTAAAATTACACTGAAAGTCAACAGACATTTTTCCACTGATTTACCTGTGTTTTGGATCTGCTCCAAGGTCTGTACATTACCATTTTAGAAAGGGCGGAGGTAGTGAATTTGTCTCAGATTTGTAAACCTAGTAACGAATTTCCAGATGTGACTTATGTACAGCTCACTTCTTAGAAAGAGGGCAGGAATCTGCTACATACGTGTGAGACTGATATTGGTAGCAAAAGCAATAAAAATGTTTTAGTTAATGAGTGAATTAATTTACAGATGAACATTTATGCCTTCATCAATATACAGTTAGAAACCTTAAAGGAATACCAGACTAACTTTCCAGTAAAAAAAAGGAAATGTAAATATTTTTAAATTATGATTCTATATAACAGACAAGGAAGGGGTTCCCATACTTTTGGATGGGATCCAGCTGAAATTACCTGTGCACATATAACTGCATAACCCCAGACAGGCTAAGAATATTGATTCTGCAACAGGTTAAGCAATACAGCAAAGGCAAAGTGTTTGTGCAAACTCTGATGTGGAAGGGAAATGGTATTTATGTTAACAAGCTAATAAGTCCACATCACACCTTCTAAGCCTGGTACTTTCTCCTCCTGGGGGCCAGCTATCCTCTTGGCCTGAGTTGTTCGCTCAGGACCCAATCGTCCTGGTTCAGCCTTCATCCTTCCAACTGGGAAAGCATCCTTAGTGTGATGTGTGGTAGGGCAAGGCTGTCCTCCACTGGTGATCTCTTGGCACATGTTGCATGGGCAGCGCCAATCCAGTTGGTGATGAGACATGAAAAAAGAGGTAGATTGAAGCCCATCACTTCCTCTCCAGGAGTAAACTGCAAAATGTTGCTGCCAATCACAGATGCTTGGTGTACGGTATTTTATTACATGATAATGTATGATTGTCACCCAGAAAAGATGGGCAACAAAGAGATTCACATTACTTCTCACTCACCATTTTCAAAGAGACCAGAATCTAGCTGACTTTTGCATAGATATATCCATGGAGAGAAGACACAGGACCAGCTCCTCTATGTTTTCACAGAGACAGCAATTATTGCTCTTCACCTCTGCTGGGAAAGATGCCTTTCAACACTGTTCCCCCAGGTTAATTCCCAAACATAGAAGGAACCAAATGGAGGTAAAACATGGTTATGTGTATGTAGGCTTATTCTTCATTACTGCCAGCTTGATGTTCATATTCATATGTACCAAGAGAAGAAAACAACAGTTCACAAATGCCACTTTGGAAATGCTCCATTTGGGTGCTGTACTCTCACTGGCACAAATGAGAAGATTTTTACATTTTGTTGCTTATCTAAACTATGGCCTTGATCCTGCTTCCAGTTAATTCAGTGGGAGTTTTGCCATTAATCTGACTGTGGCTGCGTGTATTGGAACACACCCCTTTTTTTTTCTCATTAAAGACAAGCCTGAGTCCTGGAGCTAAATTCTGATTATACTTTGGTCCAAATGTCTGAACTTGATTGCCAAAATAGGACTCATATTCCTACACATAAAAGCTCCATTGAAAGTCTGAATTTCAGAGATATTGACCATGCAGTAAAAGTCAATACATACAATGTGTGTGCTGAGCCCATGCTTTCTGCCTCAAGTGCAGGTTTACGTGTCTTATTTCACCTGTAAATTGAGTCCAAGCTCCTGAGAAAACTTGGAAAGATGTTTCTACACTAGAACCTAGCTCAACTTTTTGAACGTAAGGACTATTTCTAAGTCAGAAGTTTATCATACCACAAAGCTGTGTGTTTCCAGAGGCAGATTCATTCCTAGTTATTGCATCCCTGTTGTCTTTAATAAAGAAGAGTAAGTTTATCTTTTTATTTTTTTAGAAATGCTGCTTGTTTGTTTTGTGCTGCCAGGGAGTTCAGCATGCATGGAGAATTTCAGTGGAAAGGAAAGGCTGATCTTTCACTGTCCAGTAGACCTAAGGCTAGTCATCAGTACCAAGGTGAGTTCTTGTCAGCTAATAATAATTCTTGCCTTTGCAGTAATGTGCTTTTCTACTCTGTTGTCCAAAGTACTGTGACTTTAAGATAAAAGACATGGCAAACAACAGATCTGTCTAACTTTATTTTGACTTTGCCAGCTTTTCAGCTATGTCATTAAATTCAACAAAGTTGAAGTTTGCTGAGGACCCAGAATTTTTTCAGTGGTAAAAAGCTTTTTTAAATTTTTTTTTATGATTAAAATGTTAAAATGATATAAGATTGTTCCTATCCATTTAATATTATTCTCATTAGTTTTCATAATTATTAGAGTCCACTTAAGTATTTTATGGGTGGGCCTTTAATGCAGCTGTACCAATAATTGAATCCTCTTTGGCCTTGCTGACCATAGTGCTTTCCACCTAAATTTCATAATTGATACTGAATACACTCAGATGTCACAGCTCTTGGGAGATACAAGAGCCTTGAAGAGATCTGGAATCGTGTTCTATTTTATTTTGTTTATACTCTACAGAGATGATAAGTATTTAGGGAATATAATCTGATCATACAAAATCCTGTGTGGAAGAGCTCATACCAAAATATATTCTCAGAAGAAGAAGGTCTTTCTAGGACAGTGCAAGGTATTCATATGGAAAGCTACCTGGGGAAAGTAAAGCATTGCTGTATGTCCAGTGGCTGCCTCTTAATGGTGCTTTGGACACGAGCTCTGCTTTAGATTGCTGGTTTGTATATCTATAGAATCTACCTGTGTGTGTAACTCACCCATATCTGTTTAGCTGGAAGTGTTTATACAATTTGGGATAAAGTTTCATTCTCTGAAGGGGATTTAAGATAAGCATACTCATAGCCTAGCTCCAGAGCAACCAAACAGAGCTTAAATGTGAATGACTGTAAGCTCCCAGCAGATCCTCTGACATTTGTGTATCTATGATCTGGGAAATTCCCCAGGCTCTGTTTTACCCTCGCAGTGGATCCAAGTCCCAAGTAAAATTTCTGGCTCCTTTAGGAATCTGGGGACTGATCCTCTGTTGCCTCGCACCTTGTACTGTCATTCAACCTATACAAAATGAGTGCAAAACACCACAGGCTCCAATTTGACATTTACTTCAGCATAGATCAGTTGATACCTCCAGAGATGGTGGCCCTACGTTCTGATTTGGCAGTTTTTTAATCTCACTTTGCACTGGAGAAATAGATGTACAGTCCACAGTAATGGGAAAAAATAGTACTTCAGATGTATTTGATGGTGAAATAATTTCATTTCAGTTCCCTACTCTTCAAAGCAAGCGCAATAATATTTTCCTCACAGGAGTGTTGGGAAAGCCTTGCCTTTCAGCTCAGTTGCTAACTCATTTGAGAATAACACATTGTCTTGTCTTTGCTAGGATTCTGTCAACTGTTTATCCTAAGCTAATGAACTCAAGCTGAACCCACCTTCTTCCATTAACGTGGCAAGGGCCTAAGGGAGAAAGGCAACCAATTAAACTTTCACATATTTCTACCATCTTGGTTTCTGACGGTAAAGCTACCCTAACTGGTCTTACTGAAATATAGCCAGGCTCAGTGTAATGTATTTCTTGGCACCCTTTGTCTAAGACGGAGGACGCTGCTGCTCAGATCTCCCCCTTGCAACGGGGAGACTTAGCGCTGCTGCGGGGAACTGCCTGCTCACTGCCCACCCTGCCCGTCCCCGTCCTCTCCAAGATGGTACGGGCGTTAGCAACACCCAGCTGCTTTCACTGGACCTCCCCTGCAGCGCTCTCCTTCCAGGGAGGCAGAAGCCTGCTGTCCGGCTAGCAGGGTGGTTTGTCTTTAAGAAATAAAGGAATTATAGATCAAAAATTAAATTGCAGCTTCACACATCTGCTAATGTTGAAACAGAAATGCAGATCTGAAGGTTACAAGTGATTCATATTTCTACACGGGGCCAAACCAGACTCCTGGATGGAGCCATCCATCTGTATCTTCTGTATGAGTTTGACATCTGGGTGCAGATTAATATAGTGCAGCTGAGGCTATATTGCATCTGGAGAAGATGAGGGAGGGAGGAAGTGGAAAAGAGCATTACTGGTTTGAGGAATTTTTCTGCTGTGAGATACTGAGAAGTGCCAGGATCAGATATCCATGTATTTTGTCTGATTTCTTCTGAACAGGTGTCTGAGAAAAGTTTTCAGCAAGTGTCTTGCATTCTGTGATATCCTTGTGCTAGTCCTACCCCACAGCCGGCATTTGCAGAAGACTGGACAAAGCTGTGGGGTGACCATCCTCCTGCACCACCTCTCACTGGCCCCAGGGGTGGGGGTATTTCTAACCTACTTATTGCACAGTGTACATCTGCCTCACTTCAGTGGGCCTGGTTTTTTTGGGAAAGGCCTTTAGATAGCTATGACTTTTTAAGGTCCCACCTCAGAGTGGAGCCCAGCCTTCAGGCCAGCAGACACAGCCAAGAGCTGTCTCGCCGTGCTGCTACACAATGCTATACTGCTCCAATATGCTCTCCTTTCTGGTCTTGCCTGTTCCAGTGATGGCTGAAAAAAACATCTCAGCCTTTTTTACACACATCTATGTCCTTTGTAACCTGAACAACACCAAGAGTTGTAGCAGATATTGTGATCTGGGCCACGGTGTTCAGTGGAGATATACCTGATCTAAGTGAATTTAAATTAAAGCTCTTCTTCTCAAGCATAAAAACAGTCTCCTACTGCTTTGAAAACAGAACAGGAGGCAGGACACACAGAGGAATGATAACACTGGTCACTCTGAAAGCTAAACTGTGCGGTTTTAGGTAAAAATGATAAAACCTCTACCAAATCATTTATCCAGTCTCTTCTGAATCAAACTAGTGGCTCCACAGCCCACCTTCACATTTGAGAAAAATCGTCATTTATTTTGAACTAGGTACCTGATATCTTCATGTGGTGTCATCGTATTGTGGTATGATGTCAAACACTAGTATCAGCTCTCTAAGCACTTGCCCAGTACAGCCCGTGAGTCTGTAGATCTCTGTTGTAGCTCCCTCAGTAACCTCCCTTCCAGCCCGAGGAGTCCTGCTTGGTTCAGTCATTCCTATTACAAAACACACGATATGCTTTGCCCAGCCTTGCTTCCATTCTGTGTACATTTTTGAGCTCTGTGAGTCGACTTTTCAAGACAATGGGACTAGAAATTCATACAATACACAGGATGAATGAACAACAGGATCTCAGACCAGTAACATTAATTGCACCTGATTAAGTGTGGCGAATGTTCCCACAGCTCGAAGTTTAGCAGCTCCCAAAAAACTAAAGTTATATTGCTACTCTTTTTTTTCCCTTTGACAGTGATGCTTTTGTATCTCATGTGGATTTCCCGGATCCAGGGGAACCTCTTGCGAGCCTACATTTTTCATCATTAAGACCATTTCTCAACTTTGTTTTCTCCCATCAAACACACAATTACAGGTGCAGATGTCCTGAAGTAGATATGCTAAGTTTAGTTCAAGTGTTAAATACTGATATATTTGAATATTATTATAGTTCATTTTTCAAACCCAGTCATGAACAAGGTAAGATATAGGTACCATAAATATTTGTCAATTGCCACATTCTAGTGTCGGCAAGTGACAGACAATATCATCCTTCTCTTGTCCCATTTCTATAATGTAATGTACAATATACAACTCATGTTGGAGCTCTGGCATTGATACATCTCACACATGAAGTATTTTAGAAAACCCAGCCTTTTTCTTTGCAATATGCTCCACTGAAGTCAAAACAGCTATATATGGGCCTTACTTCAAGAAAGTATTTACTCGTTTTCCACAATTTATCCCTTCTCATGACAGCAGAATGAGTTTAAGGCTCCATTGACTTTAGTGATACACAGCAGTGTTAGTTTTCTAATATTGCAATACAAATATCCTTCTGGCATGAACGGGAAACACCTCTGCAGGTCCCTGCACTCATTCAGTCCCCTGTTTTGGGCAAAGTTAACGGTCAAGGGGTCATAATAACAATGTGGTGGTTTCGTGATGTAGTTATTTGCCTTCTAGATACAGGCCAGAATTCACAAACTCATTTCATATAGTTACAGTAGAAACTCTCTCATAATAGAGACAGGCCAGATTTGAGCAAGTTTTGGGTAAGTAAAATGTTCTTTAATCCAATAGCACTTCACAGAACTGCCAAAACGAAACTGTCTTTGAAGAAATTGTTTCTTTTTCTGATAAGTGGCAACTTAGCCTACTGAGGAAGAGATTTATAAGTCATTGTTAATTACTGTGTTCTCCTTTATTTTGTATTAATGCTTTTTTTTTTAATTTAATAATGCTGTTTTTCCCTCACTTTTTTAGAATACAGTGATTAACCTTCAGCTGATATAATGCAAATGGATCTACAAAAGATTAGGTTGGTCTATAGAATCTAATGCATTTTCTGATCTTTTGTTTTTATTTTGTGCTTGTTCATTTGTGTGTCAAATGAAATTCCTAAAATCCTGAGATTTTTCTGAAACTTTAGTATTCTTGTCATTCCAGGTCAAAGAGACTCTGCTGACAACAGGAATTCTTTGTGAGTACTCCCGGCTGAATTAGGACTTTTGCTGGGCATTTCACTTAAATATGTTCACAAAATGAGCATAATGGTGTAACATTGCTACTGGTTTGCTCTCACAAAAGTTCTGAAATATGGTTCTTGCTTTAGACCTCAGTTAGAGATAAACATTTATTTTATATTTATTCATAAAATCTGTATTCATAACAATATTTATAGTCAACAGAGTTATTTTTCAGAGAGGTTCTTATGATACCAAAATTTCTTATGAACAAAGTATTGAGAATGCTGGTCTCTGTCCTCCAAATCCCCCTGCTGTTACTACAAACAATCCTGTGGAAGTCAACTTTATATGGCACTCCTTGGTGGATCAGAGATGTCCTTTATTTTTTGGAAAGCATACCTGTCCTAAGTTTCACCACACGTGATAATTTCTCTCAGGGAAGAGATTTTCTATAGAGGTGACTTCAAAATGCAATTTAAAATTTGTCCTCCTCCTCTCTCTCGTATCTCTTGTGCTTTTTGGGGACCACAACAAACGAGAAGATCACTTGCTTAGTCTTGACAATCCCCATGGTTTATAACAAGCCATGGAGGATCTGCATTTCTCAGGATTTTCTTCTGCTTCTAAAATCTGTTTTATTTGGGACTTAGAGTCAACCAAAGCATTTACATTTTAATAATGAAGAGAAGTAACTTCAGCTATCTCCAGTCTTAAGCTGTTGTTGTTGGAGTATTGCTTTTGGCAGCAAGATGCTTCTCCTCTGCACCGCCCTCCCAACCTGCTCACAGTCATTTTGTCATGCTGGTGTAATGTGCTTGGGGATGCAAGGTAAATGGAATTCAGGAACCCAGCAAAAACAAATGGCTTTTTAAAAATCATGTAAGTTTCCAAATCCACTTCACAGGGCTGTTTTTTTTTTTTTTTTTTTATTAATATTATTTAAAACAGGAATGATCCAATTCCCTTAAAAGTACAAAATCATAGAGTAATTCTGAGGACTTATTACTGTTGCACTTGTACCATGTTTTGTAAGCAATGAGTGCCAAAATGCAGTATGACTGGGCCACTGCAATTTCTTGACAGGTCCAAGTTTTCAGGTTATTATTAAATGTCATTGCTTTAAGCTTGCTGTGGGCAAAAGGTGCCGGGGTAAATTAAGTACAACAATCTCCCAGCTTCCGCTCTCTAGACCTGTTCCTAAGTTGTTTTCTTCAACTTCCATGAGACTTGTAGGTGCTCAGAATAAGGTCCCATCCAGCAAATCAGTCTACATCTGCATCTGCCAAATATGTGGAGATATGCATTAGATTTTGGCTGACATCTCTATCTCAGCATGACAAACGCTAAAAGTCATCCACCCTCCCTCAAAATAAAAATGAAAAAAAAGGCAGGAAAAAACCTTAATATTGGTTAAAATGTCAGTTGAATTAAATGAGAGTGGTGTGATTTGTACCCATGAGGGGAGAAAAAAAGCACAGCAGGTATGTTAGAGGTGCAAAAAAATATTGAGTTTCACACATAGCATGTAAGAGTTGACAAGTCTGCTGGCAGCTGCCTGGTCACGGGGGGCTGCTGAGATCACAGGAAAATACAGACAGTGCCGTGGTACTGAGAAATGGGAGAGAAACAGAGACAGGGCAGGGCGATAGATATATCTCTTGGCTTGTTAAAGCCCAATTGCTTTGGGCTCAACTCTGGGCTCACAGAATTGGGAAAGACCAAAACTCAATTACCAAGAGAGTTAAAATGCAATGAAAGACCCTCCTTTCCATAGGCAGTACCTTGTAAGACTTAATACCAGATTTAACAAGCCATAAGTAATATAGATGGAGGGAGAAGTGGAATGAAATCAGTGAAGAAGACTGGGCTGAAAGAAATGCTCACAGTGCTTAAAATGAGGTGCCCTTGAAGGTTGTGGGACAGAAATAGTGTAGAGAAGAAAAGGGGAGAAACTCAGCCCTTGAGCAGCGGGAGTCTGAACAGCAGGTTGGGAGGTAGAAGAGAGGAGGAAGCAACGGCAGAGCCATTAAAGGTCTCATCTGCTCAGGCACCACCATCAGTGACAATGGGTGCAGGCATCTCCGTTGTGAAGAGCTGCCTTTCTTCTCCTGGGCTAGGAAAAGCAGCAATCCCTCAACTTCCCTCTGTTTGCCTCTTTTATAAAATCTCTTTCCCATCACTTTCCTTATTTTGCTAATATCTGACAGACAGTATCTCTCTCTTCTCTTTCTTCTGCCGACATAACTTATTAAAAATAGAGATAAACACATATTTTAGGTGCATTTGTGCATGGGGTCATGGCAATTGCATGCATCTGCATGCACAGATTAGCATTTAACTTTTAAAGTGGTTTTCCTTTACCATAAAGCTTTCCCATGAAGGCTGATGTCAAAATTTCTTCTCTGTCCATTATTTAGCCCTGTGCTAAACTCTGATTGATCACCTGGCCCTTTCCTACGACCAAAATATGGCTTCATTGTGGTGGATCTGTATGCAGCATAATGGCTAAACATACTGGGAGCTGCTGAGACAAAAGGCAAAATATAAATAAAATTTAAAATGCATAATCTCAGTTTTGTTACTATTAATTTGAAGCTTGAGCAAGAAAACCAAAATATAAAGTCTACAAAAAATCAGAAAATTGTCTTTACTGATAACCAGAACTGCTGAATGGAGAAATGGGTTGTTTGTTTTGTTTTTGCACAGAAAATAAATTACATTTCAAGGAAAAAAAATTGAAGGCAAAAATATTTAAACCAGAAACAGAAATACTTTTTCATATCTTAATGCTGAAATAACTTGTTAAGCTGTATTATCAATAGTTTCCTGGTGATGAAAGAAAATGTACTAGGGTTATTTTCAGTTTTGAAGTATTGCAGTGTTTTTAAGTATCCTTAAAAAAATAATTAAGTTTAACTGAAGTTCCATTTTCTCTGCAAACCAGCTTTAATAGAAAATAATCTGACAATAAGAACTTACACTATCCAAAGTTTTTAAACTTTTCCAAGTATTTGGTGTAATAACTCGTGATCACAGCCTAACTATCCTTTCAAATTCAAAATGAAGGGATAAATAGAAGTTTTACTGGTCAGTCATTAAACTCCAATTTCCCCAGATCCTACCAGTATTTTTTTTTTTTTCCAAATTAGAGGCATCCCTATGAAATTCAAAGAATGATACTTTCCACAATTGCTTTAGATGGATTTCTGCTGTGTGGTTGAGTAGATGACGCTTTCCTTGTTTGTTTAATCTGTTAAAGTGCCTATAACTTGGGATGGGTACTTAGGTGCTCTTTTATGTAAAACAAAATAAACAAACTGTTACAATAATGCCTATAACTGTTATGACCTGGAAGCTGTGCTCATGGTATTGTTCCTATATGCTTTTTATTGTACTTGGCACAAGGAAAGGCTGACATTACCATCAGCAGATCTATTTTGTGGGTAATTTGGGGGATGAAAGACCCCACTTCAGCACATCACTTAAGCAAGCCCTTAGCTCTTTACACGCACTCAAGTTTAATTGACTTGGAGGTTTAAACATTAGCATTGCTGAATAGGGCAGTGATGAATTGAGCCATGGTTTTCTCAGCCTGGAGACTACCAATCAACACAACCCAATGGGGAGATCTGGAGATGAGGCTCTGCCCAGGCTTTCCAGGGACCCGCAAACCAGCCCTGGGCCTATTGGACTTCAGGGTCCCCTTCCCGGTGGTGTGCAGCCTTGGTGCGCATCCATGCCTCAGCCCCACTCAAGCAGCAATGGTCCTGCAGTGGGACTGAAGTCGGGCGTTGCACCTGCTCGCCTCGCTTGGCAGGTGTGATTTTTGACCCTCAGAGCCAGATATCAGGTTAAAATAATTCACTGGTGGTTGTGGGAAGCCAGTCTTCCTCCTGCTCTTTTCAGTGCCAATTTTTTCGTAACCTTCTTAAGAGCAAACACTCGGAAAACGCAGTGCAAAGACAGGTGCTCAGTTTGGGCAGCCACCGTGAACACCTGCCTCTGTGAACACGGCCACAATGCTTCTATTTTGGCTAATGACTTCATACTTTAGAGCACCATGATACCACAGATAGGGGTTTTAGCAGATCTGAATTCTGTCGAAATCTTTAGACTTATTCCACCTTTATACTGAACGCCAGCGAAGCTCCAGTTAATCTTCTTTAAGGCCCTATTCGCTTAATGGAAACGCTTAGCTGCATAATTGCTTTGAGCCTATTGCTATTCCAAAAGGAAAATATAATAATCTAATGGTATTGTCTCTATAAGCGAATGAGAATTTCAGGAGTGGATGTTGGTGCCACCCATGTGATCCGGAGAGGTTAATGCAGTTAAAGTTATTTCACAGTCCATTAAGGAGCTTACGGTGACCCGTCGACCTTTGAGCCAACAACACGGAATCCATTATCATCACAACGGAGGAGCCGGGGCTCCGCTGGCTCCACAATGGGCCCGGGAAATCCCAAGTTAGTACTTAGTCTAAAAAAATGCACTTTTCTTTCTGCTTCTTGGGTATGGCTATTAATACACCCTCCCGTAATTTGTAACATTAACATTGCTGAAGGTACAGAAAAGGACATTGAAATGAAGACGTCAAAACTGCTGACTTGGTTCAGAGTATGATAATATTGGCTACATATTGAAACGGTGGATATATATAACGGGAGAGATCAAGATGAAGAAAGTCAAGGAACTCGGGAAATTGATGATAAATTATCGAAGGCTCTGAAACTCATTTAAGCAAATAATAGCTTTACTTCACATTTCCTTATACCACGGGGCTGGCTTTTTGTTGGTTTTTTTGTTTGTTTGTTTTTTAAGATTATTTATATGATGCAGATATTTGGGAGGAAAAAAAAAGACATTGAGAGTCTACTGTATGCAGCATAGGCTTGTTTTAGTTCTGCAGATGTAGTTAATTCATATTCCTTTATCAAAGCTATTTATTATTTTTTTACTTTAACTATTTTCTGAAAACCCTACTAACACTCCACAGAAGATGTATTCACAAGTATGTTTAATAATGTTAAAATAAATACATATCCTGCAACGTACATAGGAATTTTCAAAAGATAATTTTGGTCACACAAAAACCAGTGATTTGGGGTGCTGGGAAAGAAAAATTAAATTTTAAAAGCCTGAAGTTTAGCAATAAAGTGTCATAGATTTTACTCTCAAAGCTGATGAAAGTGCAATCCTCCAGGTTGCTTAACAGAATTAATAAGAATAATGAGATGATATGTTTTGTGCATGCAGTTGTGTCACTCGTTATAAAAATTATATCGTTAAAATTCTAACATGGAAAAGACCTGGTCCCAAAGCTCCATAAACATTAAATAATTTGATAATGTAAGCATCAAGATTATATGGTGTTTTGGTATGCTTAGAGATGAAAACAGAAAGACAAATCTTCCTAAAATACCTACAAGTAATTAAGGATCACAGCACTGGAAGGTTGGCCAGTGTCTTTGACACTTTAGGACCCATTTTAACTAATTAAAAAATAAGATTGCCACAAGCACTGCCTCTCACTGTGTCTGTAGTATGGTAGCATGACAGAGAAAAAGCATGTATACATATACCAATTTCAAGAATGCAAGGTAACAACATCTTTTCATAGCTGACTGTCTGCTCAAATAATTGGAAATAGGGTTATGTCCTCCTGATTACTCTAAAGAAAAAATAGTGTTCTGATGATATTTTTTAATCACAGCACTTAAGGTAAACTTTGTGTCTTTACTATGGAAAGCTTTAAGAAGATAGGTTGAGTTCCTCTGTTACAAAACATAATTAAAACTTGCACGTATCCTAATTTTCTGTAGCATGTCTTTAGAGATATTATGCAAATAGTACATTGAGATTGGATTATGTAGAATTGGCTGTAAGATACATAAAAGGATATTTTGTGAACTTCCAGAACACGTGTTAGCTAACTACATAGTTTCTCTTTCACCCCCTTACTGAAAAATAAAATTAGCTAAATGGCTCTATTAAACAACGGCGATAGATAATCTCTCTCTTTAACAGACATGAAAGGAGGGGGCAAATCTGTGGAGTGCTGTGGAGCTGGTAGGGTTTGCGTCACTGCAAATGTTAAAATAGCTCTTTTAAAAATATTGTTTTCTAGCATACCACAGGGGCAGCCAGGCTGTGCCTTCCTTTTTAAAGATCGTTGTGGTCACCCTGTCATTAGCTAAATAATTCAGTAAGTAGTGATAGTGAGGGGAGAATAACAATTTGAGTACTAAATGATAACTAGCCTTAAAAGATATTTTATGAGATACATGTTATTTTAGAAAACTGGTGAAGTCATCAGGATTTTACGTGAGAGGAATGCCACACTGACAATTCTCTTTCCATTTCAAGTCCTTACTTTTAATGATGAAGGGGTCATTTTGTTAATTCCTACACTCATTCGCTACAGCAGTTTCCAGCTTAACTGAGCCCCAGTTCTCTCTCTCTCTCGCACAGACAGAGGCACTCTCAAATACATTTACAGAGCCGCAATTATTGAGAAAGTAGCCAGGGTAAATGTAGGTAGATATAATAATATAATACAAGTAATTAATCATGGGGTGTAGGATTCATTATGTCAACAAACTAGATGAAACCTCCTTGGGAGTGTGATATAAAACAATATGTAAGAATGATTTCTTTAAAGTGACAGGCAGAGCTAATCAATCAAAACTCTATCTGACAAAGCGACATATCCATAAAACTGGAATATTTGGGGCCAGGAAGTTTAGATACCACTACTGCAAAATAGGATATCTTTCATAAAGTTCTTCTGCAAATGGTATTAATAAATGATATATCAAAACAATGGACATATTTTACCACATCATGTAGATGAAGGAATAATACAGAGATTTTTTTTAGATATAATTTTTCCTAAGGACTTGAGCACTTTCTTGAAGATTATAGGGAAAGGCATAAAAAATGTGAGCACTCCTGAAGACTCTACATTTTCGAGTAGCAGTGGAAGAAAGAAATATCATAGATGCACAGCTGGGAAGTCCCATCACCAGATACGGCAGCAAGCAGAAGCTGATTTTTCTATGTAGAAATCACATATAGGACTACAAATTTCAGGCAAAAGTTAGGAATAACTTGCTAGTGAAAGAGCAAGTGAGCAGTAAAAAATCTTTGAACGTAAATGGAGCTCCAAAGTGAGCCTCAGCCTCCAGTAGCCAAAAATAAACCGGTTCTTGGCTGAAAGACATAAGTGCTATTGTGAAATTGATATCCCTCCTTGGCTTATTCCCAGACAATATGTTGCCTTTCTGGGGGCTGATCAATGTGATTGATGTGATGTGTGAAATCCAGGAGGGAGCTCCCCTTTAATCAAACCACCGTCCTCCACTGATAGGCAGCTGTGGACTAACATGTTCTTCCGCCTCGCTCCCTCCGGCTCCCCTTAGCAATTGGTACGGGCAAATAAGAAAAGGACGAGAAGGGAGAGAAAAACGAACTGCTGCATAGGACATGAGAGGGCAGCAATCGAGCGGCGGATTTAGTCCTTAAAAAATAAAAGGCTGTGACTCCACTTGCAGCACCAGGGCTGGCTCAGAAAAGGCAGCCCTCTCCCGCACGGCGCCGGCCCCGGGGAGGGTGAGGAAGGTGTTTCTCTCGGGACAGCACCATGCCCCGGTGCTGGATCACCCCCAGCATCCCTCCCCTCGCCTCCCCTCAGTGTTAGTATTGATCTGATCTCATTGTACTGCTTTGGGCTAGCATGAAGGTAAAATAATCAGGGCTAAAAATATCTGAAAAGGTTCTTGGATGTTGCTTTACTCTTTTAGACATGATGCAATTATCTGTGTGAAGAATTTTAAATACTGAACCGTTTTGATTTTACGTGTCACTGACTTATGTTCCTGTAGGTTTCTCTTCTGCTCGTACAACAAAAGACATGCTGTATGTGTCCAACTGCTGCTGGGTTTGTACTTCATGCAGGACATTCTTTTTAGCTAGACAGCAATTAAATTGTTAATACTTCCCTAGCATGTGGAATGAATTAAATTGATCTAGCTTAAAAGATTAACATTACAGCATGGTCTCTTTTTTTTTTTTTTTAGAGGCTTATTCTCATAATTATAAAGATTTTAGAGGTACAAATCTCATTTGGTTAACTTTTTTACAATTTGCTATATTATTGTAATACTTGCATATCCTATCTTGATGCCAGATTGCCAGCTAATTATGTCATAAGAGATCAGCTAAGAAAGTCCATCCAGGCCTCCCATGGAAAATGAATATGGTTTTAAAGCTAACCCAAGATAAAATAACTTTTTCTCTTTCAGAAATGGAGTAAGCAAGAGAGCTTTACAACATAAACATGTTGTTGAAGCCAAAGGTGCAGTAGCCAGAATAAATATAGTTTGAAGAATACCCATAACAGGTGAGTAAATAAAAGTCAATCTAGCAAAGATTTTAAATGCATCCTGACTTTAAGTGTGTGAACAACTTCACAGAGTCTATGCCACTAATCATAGACCACATGTTTTAGTGTCTTATAAAAATGAGTTTACAGAGATAAACTGTTTTTTTCACTGAATTTGAGTATGGTGCTTTGATACTGAAAGAGCAAAGGCTTTGTTTGGTCCAGCTATTCTACTGTCAAGACTTCTACCTGACCATCAGATTTTATCTGTTTGCCATTGCAGTTGGGAGTTGAAAGCCTGGAGAAGATCCCAGGAGTGTTAAACCCAGAGCATTAATCTGCTTTTTTTTTTTTCCTTATGTGAGTAGCACCACACTGCTTTTGGGGGATCCATGAACATGCAGATAGGCATCCCTGCAAGAAGACCTACCTTTCTCCTTTGCCTCTCTGAATACCAAAAATTTATTTTTATTTACATCAGCCAAGACCTTTCCTTGTTAGAGAGCGGGCAACAATCTTCAATGTACAAATGCATCATAAGAGAATTGAAAACTTAATTCTCCTTCCCTTATTTTCATGTTACACAAATAAAGCCACTTATTTCAAATTCGGGCAACACTGCACAAAAAATTCACGTTGAATAGGAACAAAAATACTCAGTTAATGCTATAGGGCAAGTGTAAATACCGAGAAGGTAAAATTGTCCAGGACATCACTTTTAAAACTGAAATTTGTAAAATAGTAAAATCATAAATGAAACAAATTCACAGGTACATGCTTACAAGATTGCATATAGTGAATATGAAAAACACCTAATTAGCTCTTATCTATTCTATTGCTGTAAAAACACACACACTTTCTATATGTAGGCACATAGTAATTTGTATTTATACATCCACACAACACCCCCATAAAAACAAATTTCAAAGGTCTTAGTTACACCAATATTTTTCCAAATCCAGAATAATTCCAGTGTTTTTCTGAGGTCCAGAACATAATTGTTTGCCTTCTTTGGAATTCAATAGCCTTTTTATTTAAAATTATTTTCTTTTAAATTCTTCTTTTCAATGGAAACAACACAAGGCAGTATTCCTGGAGTTTTCCTTCACTACCATGTAGAGAAAATTAGAGAAATGTCTGACTACCAGAATGCTGACTCCCAAAACTTGGATCCTCATCTTCATTATTAAAAATGTCCTTTTCATAGGACAGCCTCAATAAAACACTAAGAGGGATTAATGAGGGTAATACTCCTTTACTGAATTTTCAGTCCTGCTCCACCTTGCCACGCTGGTCCTCCCCTTTGGAGTCTCTCTGTCAAGGCACAGTTCCTGTGGTGATGCACGTTGACTGCCTCAGAGAAGGGTAAGAAGCTGAAGGTGTGAAATGAGTCCTCAGTCACACCAGAGAGAATCATCTGTAGGATGTCATGCGACAAATATTTAGCTTGCAGCCAGAGGCTCCCATGGAAAGAATGGCTAGAATACGGCTTGTCTAAATCTCAGTAATTTTTTAAAGAAAATCAGAAGACAGAAAGGCAGATTTGTGTCTTAATCCAAGTTCAGAGGCAAGCTTTGGAAATGCTCATTTCTATCAAAGGAAAGCTGTATAAATATTGTCTCAAAATCATAATGTTTGGTGGGCAAGAAAATTTATTTTTACATCAGTGAATGACACTCTGTGAAAACCCTTACTTTTAACAGTATGCAACACAGTAATATAATAAAAACATACCACAGGTAGTAAACATTTCAAATGCGAATCAGTTCACTAAAGCAAGTTTTCAGTGAATTGGTAGCAATGCTCTTAGTAATGCTGGAACACATTCATTGAATATGTCTCCAGAATGAACATCCCACTAAGTACATTTTCATTGGAGTCACACTGAAAGATTGCAAACTCTGATCTCAGTTGGGCCACTGCGGTGAGTCCTGCAGATAATGTCTAATGCACAAAGTCTGAACAATGGGTAGACTGCCAAATTCTTATTTGTCCTTCACATGAAGACCATATTGACTGTTTCAAAAACTCTTTGTATGAGCCATTATTTTCAAATTGTTTCCCAACTTATACTGCAATTGAAAATTGGACAGCTCTTCAATTGCTCCTGCATTTCAATTGATTACCAATACAGGTTTTCAGAATTAAGAATATTGCTCTATTCTTTTCCACGGCATCATGTTGACTTTGTGTTGTGGTCATTTACATATTGCTGTACAGTTTGCGTTGGACTCTGGTGTTAAGATAACAGAAGGGAGAATCAATTAGATTTATTATCTCTAAAGTGTACAGTAAGTGATAAGACAACCCCTAGACATAGTGTAGCATTCATTTTCAAGGACTTGTATAGGTGTACAGTTTTAGTAGTTTAAGTACCAGAGTGACTTATAGTGTCATATACAACAATGGAAAAGACTCTACTTAAATAGAATCAAAATTATCACAGTGGGGAAAAATGGAGAAGACAGTAGGTGGAAGCCCTCACTCATGATATTCACGAGTAGCTTACATAAGCAACTTGCTATGGCTGACATCTAAATTCTAGGTTACAACTCAGAGACAAAAGCTGGACTGGAGCAGCAGTCCAGCCTTTGTCCAGCCTTCTTGAGCTTTCCTGGCTTCCTTTTGTCTAGAAGTCTATTCTTATGATTTATCCCTAAGTCAGGTTTAAAACTCCCCCTAAACTTCCTTTACTCCCAATAAAACCACTCTTACTGGTTTTAGTAGGAGTCGTCTTTGAGTAAAAATGACCAGAAGGTGTGGTAGAAATGCAGTTTAATGCTTTTGCATCCTTTAATGAATTGTCTCACAGAATTGTTCCAAAGCCAACTGAAGTCAAAGTGAGTCATGTTCTGATATGAGTAAACTTTGGTTCATAATGTGCATGGTTGTATTTATGACCAAACAGGTGTAACACAAAGAATTTATTGCTTCTCAACTGAAAAGCAGCACTTGCTTTTTCTCTAGTTAACACTGGGGATTTCCCTTCATTTGTTCCCATTGCAGATATTCAAATTGATGGAATAGCATTATGGGAAAGGTCACATAGACAAAGGATAAAGAACTTGATCCATCCCCCAAAATCAATGGAGAGTTTCATGTTGGTTTCAATGAGAGCCAGATTGGGCCCATAGCCCTTTTAAGCTTTGCTCATAATTCTTCAGAGCCAAGTGTTCTGCCTTCAATGACTTTGAAAAAAAAAGAAGTCCATCCCTCTGAATAAATTATTCAAAATCAACCTTGGAAATATCTCCTTGTATAAAATACACTTATACCTCTGGCTGATTTTTAAAAAGAAGATAAGGAATAAGTTTCACAGTGAGTCATTTCCATGTCTACTAGCTTCTCATAATATGTTCCTTCATTAATTTTTCCACCATGATAAAACTTCGCCTATTACTAGTTCAAGGATTTCATGATTTTTGTGACACATGCAGCTCATCCAATAGCCTATTGACTCATACACTATTCAAACTGAATTTGCCCATTTTGCATCCTTAAACCTGAGACGTCTAAAGGGCCAAGTATCCAATTTGCCACACAAAGTTAAGGCTCCCTCTGGATGTAACAGACATATAGTTTCCTGAATCTTAGGCTCCCCAGTGAGTGTTCATCTGCTGCCTGTTCATGACACACATTGTCCAAGTGACGCGTAAGAAGTATTTTACCCTTACAGTTATTCAGATTGGGGAAGTATGGCATCTTTCTGAAGCTGTAGCATCTCTTTGGGTATTTTATTTCATTTTACCTGACAAGTTATGAGTCTGAAAAGTTTAACACTTAGACTGGACACCTTTGCAAGAGTCCCAGGCTGCTACAGAAAATGGTCCCAGAAACTCAGACAATGCTATATTTCCTCCATAGCTGATATAAAGCTTGAAGAGAATGGCATTGTGCAGCTGAGGATGCCAGCTTTTCTGTGTGTTCAGCAACCAAAGTCCTGCTCAGCTTTAGCTCTTGAAGGTTCCAATATTCTCTGCAGTGTTGGCCTTACACGGGTAGCTATAGAGCTCTTCTTATAGTCTCTTTATTATATTCTTAATATGTTCTTATTAATATTCTTACTATTCTCCTATTATGGTCCCATTATAGTCTCTTTAATTTTCACTGCCTCTGCTTAACTTTTTCTGTGTTCTAACTGGGGATTTTAAGTAATTAATAATTCACTAGTGCACCCCTTCCTGATCATATACAATCCCATAGAATACCCCTTAAGATCCTTAGAATCCACTGGACAGGCCTATTGCAATACAAACAGTAGGTGAACCTTCGGGAAAGTCCCATAGTCTAATCCATTTCCTATTTACATCAAAAGGAAATGTCCTCCATCATTTTGCATATGTGGTTGATCAGGTCCTATGGGCATAGTCCCTCAACCACCATCTGATTAGATACACATTTACCAAGGTCCAAGATTGTCGGAACTCTTAACAGATGATAAGCTCAAAGGTGCTCCACCCTGATGCTGTTCCTGCAATACAGCACAATCCACTGCAAAATGTTGCAATGACAATGTTTCTTTGAAGTGTTTTCAAATGAAAAGAGGTTAGAAAAGTGAGAAATTGTTACATGGGTAGATCATTCAGTGTGTTTTATATCACAATAAAATCTGATATCAACATAGGGCTTAAAAAATACTATTTAAAATATTTGGGTATATTATAGAGATGTTATATTTCAAAAATCTATTATTTGCACTAAAAATAAATTTAGAAAATAAGCAAAACCGCATTTTTTTAAAAGTAATATACTATTCCGAAAAATGTCAGAAGCAGGTTAATATTGAATATTTTTATTGAGTTTTAAAATATTTACATAGTGTTAGGACACTGCAAACCACCATACTTTCGGAGCAGACAGTGCTGATGAAAGTAATTTGCTGTTCTGTTTGTCCATTCGCAAATCAGGCTACAGGTTCAGAAGACAGAAGAGCCGTTCTGCCTGGCAAACCCAACTTTTCCTCCAGTGGGACGGCGCCATCAGCTCGCACAGTCCACACTGGGAGGAAGCGTCCATGCAAGAGCAAGGCAGATGTAAGAAAACAGATCTCAGGCAAGTGACGTTTGTGGTCCGTGCAGAACTGCTGCATAGGCTGAGACGTGGAAGCAAACAGCACAAAATGACATCGGTTAAGATAGGTACTGGTGAGCGTAAGATCTGCTACAGCTACAGCAAAGTATCTGCCTCTGGTCTCTTTAGCAGTTGAGCTCTCCTGCATCACCCACGCTCACCTAGTCTTGAGACTTCGGGGGGGGGTGACTGCAGGCACAACTATTGTAAGTGAAAAGACAGCTTAAAATTTAAAGAGGATTATCAAATTTAAGAACCTTTAGGACCTTAGCATCTAAGCAGATATTTTTGAAAATTTAAATTTTGGATTTAGGTGCATAATATGGCACTGAGGTGGCATACCAGACCAATATCCTTTACCGATTTGACACTGGCGATCCTGTTGGCTGTAAGGAGTCATATGGTGACACTCTGCTGAATTCTTAGAGGTTAGTTCTGATGAGAAAGCACGACTAATAGTACAACTATTTAACATCACAAAATAAGTTAAAGTGGAATTCTTCAAACATTGTGAATTAAAAATACATTTCTCAATAGGTTTTCAAATTCTGTGCTTGGAAATGTTGTACATTTCACATTGTTGTTCTTACTCCTCTAGATTTAAATAGCCTAAATAGTAAACAGTATATTTGCAATAGTTGAAAGTCAGTTGGATCAAGTCAGCTCTCAAGTGAATCGATGTATACTGATTTACACCACAGTTGATCTGATTAGTCTCATAAAAGAGGCGGCAACTCTAATAAAAGCCTCACCGGAAAAAAGTGCACCTATTTATTGTTATCTTTAATATTTTGTGAAAACAAGAAAGACTTGAAAGTAAGCAGCTTTAATGCACCTATTGATTTCCTTTATTTAAAATATTAATGAACTGAACTAAAACAGATTTTTTTTAAAAAAAATATCAGATTTAAACAACATGCATGATGTTTTCTACATGATCCCAAGTGTTTATATATTAAAAATCAAATTAAAACTGATTAGTTGATAATGACTGCAGATGCTGACCTTTGGAAAGATTTATTAGTCCTGCAAACTGTGAACTGGGCTACCTGCTCATTCTGACCTTGATACAAGAACAGAAACAACGAATGGTAGATTTAACCCTTGCTGATTCTAAAAATAAATTCCTGCTAAAAGAAACATCAATTGTGGTCAAACAGCAGAACTTCTAGGCTGTGAATATTAATGCAAGTTCAATTTTTTTTTAAATGAAGCTATCCATGGGAATCAAATTAATGCCCTCTGTCTCCCTGGTTCTTTACTAATAAATATATTTTCAGTGATACAGAAGATTTGGGGGAAGATTTTATTATACAGTCGGTACAGTTGCACTTAATTTCCATTCACACGGCAAAGCAAGCCGTGTGTGTATCATACAAAAAGACTGCTATTGCCTTGCTTTGGTCTCATGATTGGTCTCATTCACTGTCCATTGCAGGCAGCACAAATATTCCCATTGACTTCAATATGTGCATGTACAGGTCCTAAATATGGAGAAAAGTGCAACTTGAAAGCAGACATTTATCAAGGTAAAAAGTCAATAAGACTTGTAAATATCTGAGAAAATGATTTAATTGCAATTTGAGTTTAAATAATGATGATAACTGGAACTGCTTTAGCTTACTTTTTATTTATTTATTGTAACTTCTTTTCAGGAGCCCATTAATGACTCTTTTTAAGCTCACAATTCATGTCTATTGACTTTAATACAGCCCATTACAATACTGATAGACCCTGCCTTCAGCAGCTACTTTATGCCTTACTAAATTAACAGCTAAACATCAATGCTTAGTCCTGTGCTTTTAGGCATAAAGCAGCCAAGTCTGGACTGTCTGGCAAATGGATTCAGATCAGCAACAACTGGTTATGTGGGTTAATCTTGGGTAGTGGGGGGAGGAATAGGGAAAGGGGTAGAGGAGAAGGGGATCGTTGGGGTTTTATTTCTTTTATTTCCCTTTTTTTCTCTTTCTTTTTTTTTTTTTTTTAACCACCCTATGATCTACACTGCAATCTGTTTTGTCTGTTGCTTCTGACAGTATCACAGGGAACCTCGCTTGGTGAGATTGATTGGTACCTCCAACTTAGCCATTTCCTTGCAGAATGGCTGCCTTTTTTTGCCTAATGATGTTACATTTGTCCTGCAGATGATGTAGAGCATGCTGCAGAGGATGAACAGCTCTGCTCTGATCACTCCTTACTTGGCAAGTACTCACGCTTCACACCAACACTCTTCAGCACCATTAATATTATATATAGATACCCTTGTCACAGATTTACATTCGGTGATCCGAAATCAGGACAGGAAGGGTGAAGTGTGCGGGGGGTGTGCGGGTGAGGAGGTGATCTGATTTATTGTGAGGAATGTTGGTGAATAAAAAGGAAGTGATCAAATTTATATTAATGTCTTGACCTATATTCTCAGTGCTGCTTTTTTCACTGCTCAACCCCAAAGTGTCTTTCCTCCTGCAACAGATTTCAAAAAGTCTTTAAAAACACGATGGTTCAGTGTCTCGATATGTATTTACTTGCAATAAAATATTTGAAATCACAATTTTGTGCGTCGTGACAGCCCCTGGGGAGATTAATTAGTCGTGAAGTAGAGGCCAGGATCTCCGTCTCTAAAATGGTTCGTGCGTGATCTGCACATCCACAACTGGATGCGCACAGAAGCCCCAAGCACTGACGCTGTAAAACACAGAGCGGTGCAGAGTTACCTCCATTTACCTACACATCCGTAGATCCTATGTGTAAGATTTGCTTGAAAGTTCATTAGAGAAAGAGAGAGAAAGAGCAGATCTTTGGTATATACCTTACAAAGGAAATGCAATATCAAGCCATTCAAATCCGTGTCATGAAGATGGTAAATCAAAGAACTCAAACCTAGAACAGCAGAAATAAGATTACTTACAATGTAACTTTAATGTCTTTTATTTATGTCTTCTAATATTTAATTATTTAGCACAATAAATTTTTCATCAGATTCTTTGTTCAGCGCATGGGGAAACCTGCTCCAGGGATGAATCAGGGTATTTTAAAGCAAGAGATCTTTTCTGGAAGAACGCCAGCTTTGTTTGTCAGGGGAGATAGACCACAGGAAGTGTGGGGAATAAGGCAGAAGGTTTCCAGAGGTTTCTTAATGTGGCATTTGCTAAGTTGCCTCCATTCATATACTGATTTCTCAGCAGCTCCCTTGAGGTTTGGAGGTCAGGGTGCTAAACTGTGAAAAACCACAATATTTTGAATATCTGTGCCTCTCCTCTGCCAGAGTGTAGGAGAGATAACAAAGCCACCTAAGGAACAACATGACATATAGCAAAAGTGCTGTTGTTTTCTACATCTCTCAATATGAGAGTTAGAACTATGTAAATAATCATGTAGTTTGCAGAAAATTTCCGTTAAAAATAATAATTGTGAATTGAAAAGTGGGAAATTGTCAATTTTTGCTGAATAGAATGTTTCATTTCTGACTTTTTTTCTTTTCTTTTCTTTTTTTTTTTTTTTTTAAGTAAAGAAAGTTCAAATTTGTTCCTGGGTGAAACATTGTTTCAAACTGAAAGAGGAACAGTTTCATATAGAAAGTGCTGACATGAAATGGTGTGCTTTGAAACATCTGTTACTGATCCGGAGAATATTGAAATGGACTATTTTATCCACCCATTTTAAAGAGAGCTTTTTATTCGTCTTTAGTTTTTGGCAGTAACAACTATTTGAAATTGGTACAAATTGACAAAATGTTTTTGGCACTAAGAAGCTATGTCTTTCAGTACAGAAAAATGTTCTGACTGTTGCTCTCCTCTACCTGAGATTCCCCGGACTATGGAAAAGCTGTAGGAGAGAGTATATTCACAGAAGCAACCTGAATAGTTCTTGTTCTATAGAAGGATATGCATGACTCAAGCACTATAGTGGAACTTGAACCCATCGTCAATGTAATATTGCAATGAAGCACTGAGGAAAAAAAAACTATTATGAGTACTGAGCAGCGACCCAGCACGTTAAGCGCTGTCTCCTACTCACCTCAGGTGGCTGGTCAGCAGTAAGTTAATGATCTCTTTATATTTCTGAAAAGCATATTCAAATAAGTCATTTACAGTTCATTAAATACCTGCTCGTAATAGTTGAAATACACAGCTTTAGAAGAATGGTTTGAGATATATAATCCAAAACCCAACCTGTACAAAACTTTGTTCCACTTTCCTGTTCTGACAAAAGAGGCTTCTGCCACTTTGTCACTTTTCTGAGAGGATTTGTCAGGAACGTCACTGTGTTTTTTCGGTTTTGGTTACTGGAGCCATGGTACTTAGCTAATGACCTTGATCACTTTGGTTCTGCCCTCTTCTCTCTGATTTCTAGCTCAGAAGACCTATCAGTATTTGCAAAATTGAAATTTTCAGATTGGTAAAATATGGGGAAAAAAGAATATTTATGTCCCAAACACGATTTTTTGTATGTTCATTCACATCTAGATTTATTGGCAATAATGAACCGACACATCAAGCATAAACTAATACCACCTGACTACCATCAATGCAACTAGGCATGAACTAATACGCCATAATGCCTCATTGCAATTATAAAGTTTTCTTATAAAATGCTTTAAAATTACTTATGTTAATTTAGTTACAAGGCTAACATGTACTGAGCAGGAAATTATGTTGTATTAATTTCAGCACTCACCACTCTTATTAGCCAATCATATCACTCTTCTTCTTTCCATTTTATAATTATCATTAATTACCAGTTTATAATAAGTTTATTCAGTTAATTCAGTGCTGTTCATGCCCTGAAGCATAAACCAATACTGATATCATTTGAACCTGCGACTAATTAGAAAATTGTAGTACCATTAGGTAACTTGTTCTATAAATGATTTCATCCTTTCAGGTAACCCAAGACTTTTTTTTTTTTTTTAATTATGAACAGAAAAGACAGACATTCCTGATTAGTTCCTTTGAAGTTTGCCACATCAAGGTTTTTTGTGGTTTTGTTTTGTAACATTTTTATCAACAATAAGAAATTAAAATAGACAAAACTAGAACAATCTAGAAAGTAGAAAGTAAGAACCAAATATGCTACTTACCAAATTATTTTGTCTGCTTCCATAGCAGAAAAGCCAAAGACACAAACACCTGCAGGTAAAATTTGGGAGTGAGGCTTCCAGGCAATGAAGCAGAGTGTTTTATTGAATAACCTTTTCTTGTACCATTTTAAATGGGACTAGACAATGTCATTGGTCAAGTACTGTAAAGGATGATCTTTTACCGGGCAGAAAAGACTGACTCTCTTCTGCCTATAATTTCTTTATAGAATTTTTAAAGAGATTCTTTAAGAGTTATTTCTTACAGTAATGCTGCAATTTGAGCTGGAATTTTGTTTACAATTTAACAGCTCAAGCTTATAAAGGAATATTAACACAATAATGTTACTAAATACTACCCCTTTCTACAGGAATGGTGGTTTAATACCAGTGCACTTATGATACAGTTGTTTTTCGTATGGATTAATAATACAGTATCTAACTAGAGAAGTAAGAAAGAGCTGCAGTAGCAATACTTGTACATTTTTCAGGTGATGAAGAAAAATACCTTTTCTCTTTTATACGGGGTACATGAAATCTAAGACTCTCAGCTTAGTTGATTCCTCAATCATTCCTCACCAAGTCCACCTAAACATTGCATTTCTAACACTCCAGAATGCAAATGGTCCTCCTTCCAGTACTTTATTCGGAGACAGCAGATTTGTCTTGCACCGACTATCCCCGGTCCCAAAACGCCATTGTAGAAACCAAATCTTAGCCAGGCGGCAGCTGGTCATTCAATCACTTTCACTGTATACTAAAAAGATGTGCACAGGCATTTAGATATTCCAGGCAAATATTCTAGGCCATATTTACAGCTGACTGACTCTGTCAAAATTCTCCCAAATTAGCAAAATTATGACTGCTAACTAGTAGAACTGAGTGTGGATCAGCTGATACTCATTGGGGCTACTGTCCTAGATCTGTGATCCATTACAGCTCTCCTCGCTGCCACTGATGGACTCACTATCTACATAACTAGCAACTGTGAGAATATCGAAAAAAGACTGTCTATGATAAACACAGTCCTGATGACTTTTCATTGAGTGGAGATATGATAAGTCTGTGTTGCGCATTATCTAATTATGGGCCAATTAATTCATGGACAGGTGAGGTACTAAAGGACAATCTGTCCTCTTGGGTGCCATATAAGGTTGGAGATACACCAGAGACTGTCCAATGTACGCGCTGGCCTCATATACCCCTTACCCAGATGATATGCTTCTCCTTTCAGCCTTTCAGATCCTCAAAACATGGATAACTAAATGATAACACCATATCTCAGTGAAGGTAGTGCCATGTCGAAGGTGGTTTATTGGTTTGTTATTCCCTGTATGGCTTCTGTTGTCGGGGTTATCGTTAAGCCCATGAAGACAGTCCCTTTTCTGTACTTTTAGCTTCTTTAAAAGAAGCAGAGGTCAAAACACAGGCCAGGCTTTTGGCTCCTGTAACCTTAGGTTAGGCACTCCTGTGAACACTTGGGGTTACGTCGGTCCATAGGCTCACTGATTGCTGCCCTACAAAATATGTGATGCGATTCGTGATACTATTGTCACAAATGTAGTGGTGCCTCCAAATCAACCATTGCTGCTTTGCAAATAGACATAGCACAGGTAGGAGTACAGAGAACAACGAGAGGTGCTTCTTCCTTCTCAGCTTGATGACATGCTTCTAGCTAGTATCTGTCAAAGACTACCCACAGTACAAACCCTGAAACCAGTAAGCCAGTCTTGCGGGACCTGGAAATAGGTAGCCTTCAGTGTTTGAAATCTGAACTGACTCATTTGCAATTTCTTATGAAGCCAGCTTGTGCCAGCTCTGCTGCTGCTTAATCACACTGCTGCTGGGAAATTTTCCTGGCAGAAAACCCACACGTGAGAGCACACGGAGTGACAAATATCACCTTGGGCCTCATCATCTTTAGGTGGTATCCCACTAGGTTCATAGCTTGAATAGGAAGCAATAGGCAGAAATACATTTTAATAGCAGCTTGGCTCTTTGAAGGACCGTATGGTGCCAGGCATAAGGGGAGGTGGAAGAACAAGAACCTTTCTGGGATGGAGATAGAGGAGGGGGCTTGAGTAACTCCAAATGAATTTGCAGTGTGAATGACCGTGAGGCTGGAGTCCTGAATTGAATCAGAGCCTGATTGGTTCGACAGTACGCAGCATACCTGTAATCTCTAAAATCTAGTCTGATCCTCTCAACCTTTCTGTTGTCTCTGATTCCTCCTTTCATAGCTCCAGTCTTGCAAGGATGATTACTGTCTATCTGTTCTTAGCATCAAACAGCCACACTGATGACTAGTAGTCATTTTAAGTCAAGTTTCTCTATCGCTAGTAACATGCTTCAAAGAGGGTAGCAAAAGAGCTTCAAGTGTGCAATTATGGAATAACTGATATTTCACAGTGACGCTAGTTCTGAATGAGGTTTAGATTTTATTTGCTAAATATTTCTTATAAAATAATTTTTTCAATCTTGTTCTTCATATTGCTACAGCCAGTGCAGAGTGATTAAAAATTCTGATCTCACACAGATGGTTACAAAGCACAGTTTTGATTAATCAGAAAATTAGTTTAATAATTTGTTGCTAGGAATAATAAATTAATGCAGATGAACTATGAGTCTGATATCACAGACATTTCTGAGAATTCAGAGGAACTACCTAAGTGAGCAAGAATATTCATCTATATGTTTGGTCTGTAACTCCTCACTGCTCTGTTTGAAGTATTTGAGACAGTTTGCTGTTGTATCTAACCTCTAATTTCTCTTTGTATTCACAGACGGTAAGCAAATATTAGGAACTAATGTGGCAAGGAATATTAATATTATTAGCTGGCATTTTGAATAATGGAGTCATGATAAAATGCTACAGTGGAGAGGGACTCTGGACAAAGATAATTGATCATCTACAAACTTTATTCCAATATATTATGACTTTTATACTGAGATAATCACTCTGAAATCCATGCTTTAAGAATTATTTTATAATTGTATATTGGATGTCATCATGGCTAGGTTAGGCTGTGCTATTTCAAATACAAATATAAACAAAATCAGGACTTTACTGCTGTGATCACTTTTTAGAAATATCATTCTAGATTAAATATCACTTATGCTGACCATAAATTACAGAACCTTTATTTACTGTATGCCTAATAAGAAACTAGATTTCTCGGTTACTTTCAGTACAGTTCTCTGTAGATGGACTTCAGCTCTTCAGAAAAGGGAGTATATTGAAGATGGGAAAACATGTAACACAGAGAGCCTTTACCTAGATAAAAGTCAGCTGTCAATATGTGAGTACTGGTCTCAGAAAACTAAAAGCAACCTTAGTTATATGTCATGTACCTTTATTCAGAGAGTTCTGCATTTTCTGTGATAGGTCAGCTCTGTAGAAAAAATAGTCAGAAAATCAATAAGTAGAGTAAGAAATGAAATAAAAAGTAGACCTGTTTTAGGCAGGGTGTTTTCTCTCTTCATCACTGACATAAGTAAGCATTTTATGACTTATACCTCTCTCCCTGATGCTGAATATATTTTCTGCATGTAGTGTGAAGACTTTTGATCCAAGAAGAGGAAGCAGAGCACAGAATCCACTGCCAGGTCATTCCGAACCGATAATCCTTCATAGACGTTTCATGTACTTTTACATGTAAGATCTCTCAGAATATGAGAATGATCTGAAGTGAAATGGTTACACTCCCGTATTACATAGACTTGAGGCGTAGTGGAGCTCATGAACCTTCTACTATTAGTTTCTGACATAAACACTATCTGATTTACCCATTTGAACTATTCTTTAACTGTGCTCTCTGCATAAGCAATGCTCAGCTGAAATCCCCCTCTGCAGAGAAAAGAAATTCACCGCTGCACTAATCTCTAAAATTGCTAAATTAATCCCTTCACCCTATTAGTTGTCTCTTTGATCTATTCTATCTATCTCAGATGTCCTAATTCAAGTGACAGCAGCCAAGGTGTGAAGCAGCACTTGAGCTACTTGGAGTGACTGGTTCAGCAAGGTAACTAACTGGTCCAGCATCCTGGCCAGCTATGCTGAACTGAGCTCTCACCTCTAACCTACAAGGTAGAGCTTCAAGCCACACTTCATTATAGGCTTATCTGCAGCACTTCACCTTCAGTCCATGCCTTTCTGTGTGGCACCTAGTACCTAAGAGATGTGTGTGTGGAGGTATTTGTGCGGAGCAGTTTACTGACAACATAGGACTTAAACTTCCACCTAACACTGTGGCAAAGATAACTTCTTTGTGGGAAAATAACTCTTCAACAACATTAGTATCTGTTTATGTTCAAATGCAAGCACATTCATGCCTGAAAAATGTGCATGTATACAAGTGCTACTTTATAAGCAGAATGTGGATACAACTTATTACCTGATTTACTTATTTTGAATTAAGTGATAAACACAATTTAGATTTCTATGGGGAATTCTGTCGCAAGTTCTCAAAGTCCTTTGCAAATAGCAATGACGTAGAAAAGTGTTATTTGTAAAGAAAAATAATATTGATAAAGGAGAATAGTCAAAGATAGGCTAAATGGTTTAATTAAATAAAACTGACATTCACAGCAGAATCAAGACTTGATGCTACATCACTGCACTTCAGTCATCCTTTAGTCTTTCTGGATAATGATGTTAGTAGCCCTCAATTTCACTTCAACTTTTATTCTGTTCTGGTAGATTTCTGGCAATTTGACTTTTCTCCATTGCTGTGCAAGCTGGAACCTCAGCTTCTTTCTGCACCTGAATGTTGGCAGTGTGGCTAAGAAATTAGGGTATCTTGTAGTATTCAGCAGCAGTTCATGTCTCTCAGAAACCTTTCCGGTTTTTCAAATTGAGGAATAAGTGGTGCTGAAAGACTGTGTATTAACGCTTAATGCCAAAAGGAAGGGATTTCACTTTCCTAATACTGTTTTTGTTTTTTTTTTCTGACCATGATAACGTGATGAACCTTCATGTTGCAGATTATAATAAGAAATGTAGCTAAACTACAGGTGTTGGTTTTGGGCCCAAGATTTTACAAAGTATGCCAATTCCAGTGTGTCAGAGAGATTTTTTTCATCATCACCATTTGGAAAACAGTGCTATAAAATTTGACAGACCTGAAGAAAGTAATTTCAGATTCTGGAGAATGATGAAACATTAAGTGTCTTAGAATAAGCAGCAGGACAGTGATTTCAATTTACCTTTTGTGGATCAAAAGAGAGAGGCGAGCTCAAATCCTAAGCAATGTGTCAAGAATTGAAACACTGGGGAGAACTTGTGAAAGTACAATCAACCAAAAATAGCTAAATATTTTGATCTTCAATATCCTTCTATTAGAGGATGTTCATTTCCATGCACTATTTAGTTTACAAGTATTGATGCACTGAATGAGTTTTAAGAAACAGCAGGGGATTTATGGCCTTCTGATTTGTTATCTGGGTCATGAATACAAGAATTTCATTCTAATGTCCTGGAGTCATATCATGCCATTGATTTTTTTTTAAGCAGATTTTGCCATTGATTTAAATGGGGAGTTCTGCTTAAAAATCAATGGCACAATATGGCCCTGAGACATTAACACATTCGGAATATTGATGGAAAAGGAAAAGAAAACCTTTTTTCAAAAGCTCTTTCTCTCAAAATATTATCCTTTCCCCAGAAGGTCCAGGCATTCTACTGGATGTTCTTAAATTAAGCATAAATGCTGTTGAATGCAAGTTAACAATTAGATCTTTTTTTTCTAAAAAAACATATGACTGGCATCCAACCTTTTAATCAAATAATTGACTAATCACTCACTGTGGTACAGCTTCACAATCAACTCTTCCAGCTAAACTCATCTCCCCTGACCCCCGCTTTGCCACTTTCCCTCCGCACTTCACTTCAGAAAATGTTCAGTACAGCCCATTAAGGAACACTTTAATTCAAGAGAGTCTGGCTGATCAAGAAAAATTAAGCTCCTAATAACAGCAAAATCGAAAGAAATTTGGACAAAATGACTCTCCGCATCACAGATTTTGTTTACTAGTGGGTAATTAATTCTCCACATATGTTGGGAACATCTGTCGCAGTGACCTGCCATCGTATCTGTGAAATGACTGCTGTGCAGCTCCTCTACAGGTCATTAGCAACGCTCTGAAAGGAATCTTCCTTGTTCTACCCCAAACGGGCAGCGCTCTCTAGGGTGTCCACATCCCACGAGTCGCCCAGGTCTCTGTGACCCTGCTCCTCACCTCCTTCCAGCACCTACCTCTCCTTCTAAACCATGCAGTGCTCAGAGAAAGACCTGGTGCCTGATAGAAATATGTGCAAGAGAGACATTATTAGAAAAATCAGATAGATTTCGTCTTCTGCTGCATCAACTTGAATTTTGTCACACTTTCATGGGTTAGCCTTCTTCTCAGCTAAGAAATCATCCTAATTCAGTGCTTTAGCAACTAAACTCTCTGTTCTGTTTCTACTTGGCCAAAGGGCTTTATGAGTGGAGAAAAGGAAGGGAGCTTTTTTCTCTTTCTGTGCAAAGCTTCCTTTTCTGCCTGTACAGGGAAATCAAGACAAAATAATGATGTGCCAAAGGAAGTAAAATAGAGGCCAAGTTTCCAGACTTCCTCTTCTATGTCTGTGTTAAATTATTCTGCAATATCCAAGGGATGAGCTGGTATAGGAGCTCTTCCCTGATTAGAGAAGTGAGATATCAGTGAATACTTATATATGTGCAAATCCCTTTTTTACCATAAACAAGGCAAAAAACATAACAAATAAACATAAACACAAAAGGAAAAGCCCAGTATCTGTACTTGAAAACCACATTTAGGTCATATATTGGCCAAGTACTGCTCACGTGCCAAGGCATAATCACATGCTTTAGAGCTTTAGACATTATTTTCAAGGTCACGCAGAAAATATTTTTCTAGTGAGACAAGTTCGCCTCCCTCCCCTCATACCCATAGGGACTAGAACAAGCTGAGGAGGGTGAACACCTGCAGCTCTTCCAAGACACCTGTGTTTACAATGAATGCCACAGAGCCAACAAATCTTCTTTCACAGGAAACAAAAAAAACATGCAGACATCAAAGAAAATTAATCTGAGATATTATTATACACAAAACAAAGCATTTACTGTAAGAATCATGTGTCTGTCCCCCTAATATTTTATTATATACAAGAATTCTAGCTCCTGCCATTCTCAGAATTCCTTTAATTTTTAAATACTTTTTCTTACCTTCCCGAAATACGTATTATATCCTGAAGTCTAAGATTAATTGATGTCTTTAGGTAATCTTCTTCTTTTTTTTTTTTCAAGGGACACTGCCACATTAAAATTCTGGGTAGGTCTGAGCCATTGTAATCTGGTGTAACTCCATTGGTACCTGAGAAACAATGCTGATTTACATCCACTGAGATTGCTGGACCTCTCTATTTATTAAAAAACAACAACAACAACAATATAGCCTTACCACTGTTTCAGATAATAACAGGGAGGAGAAATCATAGTTTTAATATTTCTTCTCAAATTCAGAAGTTACTTTTATCTTCTGTGGTAAAGGCTGCTCCAGGTGTAGGCTGAAATAAACCATGAAGAAGTTATAGTCTGTAAATCATTTTTTTTATATATATATATATAAAATAAATGTCTTGCCATTGAACAAAATTGGTTATATTCATTTTTCAAGATACACTGTTTGTTCATATGTGTACAAATCACTCCAATGAAATTGTAGCCAGAGCATAGGGCTGGAAACTGGGAGATGGGAACTACTCCTGACTCGGCTGAAAACTACCTGTGTGACCTTGGCAAACATCTTAGGACTCACAGGACTGATGGCTGCTTAATGAGGTAATCTGCTATGAAAAATGGGGGTGGGGGTATGAGGTAAGACCATGCATGAAAAGAAGAAGGAGTTTCTGAGGCCAATAATTATTTAAGCGGGTCAGTGTTTTAACAGGTTTTGCTACATCTTACATACAAAGTCTGAAATTACCAAGACTGTAGAAACAAGAGCAAATGGAAAAACTGCATCACCAGAGTTGCCTTCTGGCAAGTGAAAGAGTCAGGAGGCAGTTTTGAATGAAGCCGCATTCGAGGCAGGATTTGGTCTTGCACGTAAGAAGAGAACAGGCTGCCTGAGCAATTCAGCACGGGCTTTGGCATCAGGGGAGAAAATGAAGTTAAATCACTGTTCCTTTACAGTAGCAGAAATACTGAACTAATTTTCTGGTTGAAGATATGCAAGCTTGTTACTTTGTTTTTACCATGGGGATTTGTTAGAACGGAAATGCATTTTGTTGCATTTTTAGGAAGGACAAGACAATGTGCCTGGGTTCCCCACATGGCTCTGGGACTCAAAGAGAGGAATCAGAGAAACATTGAGAAACAGAAAATCTATTAGCGGTGCAGGGTCTCTGTCAAGTGATCTCAGAAGTTGCATGGGCTCCAGGAGACAGCGTTCAGATGTATTTATGTCTATTCATATCCATTCAATTGCTATCTCACCTGGTACTACTCAGAGTTATATCAAATATGTGATATTTATAGTAATGTGGTAAGATTCAGAATCATATAAAGGACTGAACCATACATTATGCTCCCAGTGTATTCCTAGTTAGGACTGTTTAGAAAATGCTTCAATGAAGATTTTTCATTGTAGATCTCAAAAATAATGATGAGAGGAAGTTGCCTACCAAGATCAGCATAGAAGGGGTACTTCAGCCATGGGCAATTTTTGACAATTAAGTAATATAGGTAAGTCACATCCCTATCTCAATCTCTGACCCAATTCCAGAAATTCAAAAGGATGAGGGCAGAGGGGAGAGAGTGAGCATAATCTCAGACTTTATCCATGAAGCTCACAGCAAATCTACACACAAGTACTGCACTGTGGACTGTCTTTATTCCTCCTGTAATCCCAGACAGTGTAGATTCTTCTGCATACCTTCAACTGAGAATCTAGAGAAAGTTGACTGTGAAAGAGTCAGATCAGCTTTGGAAAATAACAGTGCTCCAAAGATGCAGGGATATCAAAATGGTTATGGTGTTCCATAGGCAGTGTCTCCAGAGGCCCCTTCAAATGTAGCCTGAAATACTGATCAATTTTGTCAGAACCTCTTGCATGTTAGATTTTTGTGAAGAGACCATCTTCATCCCTGCGTTGCCCTCCTTCCCACTTCTCCCCACACACACCTTCCCCTTCCTTCAAGCTGGAAGAAGTTGGAGGAAATTCTTCCAGGAAAGATTTTAAGGGGTTTACTTTCCCCATGTTCCTCTCATGGGTCGTTCCCCCCACCCCCTCCAGGGCAAGCCCTGGTCTGACCCAATATTATTCACCGTTCCCTCTGCAAACTGTAATCTTCAGCTCTCCCAGGGGAGCAGAACCAGCAGCCAAATATCTGCTGACATCTTTGCATGTGTAAATCTATAGCAACTTCATTGAAATCAGTAGAATTCGTTTGGCTTGACACCAGTAAGAAGAAGAGCTGGATTTGACTTATTAGCACAATAACGGAGAAATTAGTTAGATTACACTAAGGATTTCTGTGATAAAAACATTTAGTTTTCATTTAGCCAGTGCAAAGGTAACAGCATAATTCCCTTAAGGAATGTGCAGAAATAGTAGCCTATATACAAAGAAGAAAAAACCTTAAAGAGGAGTATGCTGTCAGGGAGAGTGATACTAATGCCCAGGAGAGCTGTATATAATTAGCTGTCATCATTTACACGGTTAGTTTCTTCACCACATACAAAACATACATAATTACAGTTCACTTACAAAGGATTCATTTGCTGTGTTCCATATCTTATGAATTTTTATGGCACGTCAGTCAGTTACCATTAAGTTAGAATCTAGGCCAAAATCTCTAGAAAACTTCCAAGCAACACTCTCTTGCAGATTGTAGGGGAATATTACAGTTGCTAATCCTTCTAAAACGCAGTGTTTAGTTATTTATAACTACATCAAATCTTACAGTTGTTACTCATTAAATGCTAACATTTGACTTAGTTACAACTAAAATTTGCCACTTCCGATATATGTCAAAAACACAGAAAAGGTTTCAGAAAACTTCAGTCAAAATAATTCAACTATTTCAATTAATAGTAATAGGGAAAAAAAAATCTTCTGTATCTTGGAAATTATTAAAAAGCAGCCACTGAGAAGCTGTTCCTAAACTGGAATTTTCAAGGCTGTCTTGTTGTCAGGAACGGGAATGCACCCACCTTTGAGAGAGCTATGAACTTCTGCAAAATTTCAGTTCCTATGTAATCTGCAGTGACTTTGGCAGGTAAATTGTCTGAGGACTGGAGTCCAATAAAAATGTCCTCAGGAATCAGATTTGGGAAAAACAGTAAGAAAACATTTCCAGATATTAGAATGGAACCAAATATTTCTGGGCCTGACCATGCCTTCGCTGCTAACAAATGAATGCCACATCCACTGGCTAATAGGATTTTTCATCTCCCCCCTTTTTTTTAGATTCAGAGTTGTTAACAACTTACTACTGCTATCAGGCACTCTGTTAAAAAAAAATAATAGAAATTAAAGTAACAAAGGAAGGAGCTGAATTAATTTCTAGCTGCAACCTCTGTAAGGAAGGGGAAATGCAATATTTTTAGAAATAATACTAATGAAGGTGCGTGACTGTAGTGAGAAAACATCTCCGTCTTGTCCTATGTGTCTCTACGTTAATGAACATGAATTTCAAACCACAAGTCTGTAGAATAAACTGACTCTAGAGTGATTGACTAGAAATCAGAACCTCATTGTTAGCACAGCATAAAGTGCTGATTTAGTACAACTATTCTTGGTTGGCTCAAATTCGTTTTAATGCTACTTTAAAGGGCTAATATTGTCTTATCAGAGGTTATACTGACTGTATGTACTCCGCTATCTCCCTACCAGCACAACAATAATTGTGCTTTATGGCTAATAATGTTCTCTCTTACGGTATTGTTCAAATTCAAATTCTTCAGCTACAAGACTATCTTTCCTTCCTGAAAACTTAGGCTACTGGAAGAGTTGAGGTCAAATGAAGGTTGAGAAGGTGCCCAATAGTGCAGCGGTCCTCTGAGGAGAGGGAAAGGTGAAACCTAGGAAATAGGAATAAGAAAATAGAAGTAGGAGGGCATTTTTACCATGTCAAGAGTAAACATATCATGAATTTATGAAGTATATACATGTATATATATTTGTGGGCAAAATACTTTTCTGGAGCTTGATCCAAAGTCCATTACAAATGGCAGCTTAGAAACAGCAGTCAGAGTAGGCCAGGGACAATGTAGGCAGGAAAAAATCTCAGGGCAGTGGACCTTCCTGGAAAAATGTTTCCCAGTTATTTCCACACAAAGGGAGAAGGAATTAGTCCAAAATACACCAGCCATCTCTGGAAATAATTTTTAGGCTCAGCTTATGGTGGGTGGATGCCTCCAGGAAATGATTGGAGCTTCCAACATACAATGCAAAGGAAATGGTATAGAATACATAATTGGAGCTTCTTTTAAAGGAATTAACAAATATAAAACCCTCTATGTACTCATGCAGAAGAATAAGACTCCAGACTGCTTTTTTTGCCCCAGAATTTGATGCTGGCCTGAGGGCAATATTCAAATTCCACCCACTGTCATTTCTGTGTTCAACGTCCTTCAAATTTCTTAGATCACTTTCAGCTTTGCCCTACACAGTGAATATCGGTGCACTTTCTGTAGATATTTCTATGTGAACTACAGTATGATTGTTATTAGTTGTGGTAAGTGTTTCTGGTGAATGTAGTTAGATTATTTTTTTAATTGTGCTCACGTCTGCATTGGACTGATCTATAGATGCTAGAGTATAGATGCTACCAGAGTAACTGTGGTCTATTGACAGCAATTGAGCAACAGTGATTTAACTAAGATGACTATATGCACCTTGGTGTGCTAAGCACCCTGGACACATCTGAAGGCAGGAGCCTGCCTTTGAAAAGATACGAAAATAGAGGTACTACAATTGTGAGTTAATTGTTTTAATCCCAGTTAAATAAGAGCTCTGGATTCTTTCTGAGATTTGCAAGATGTTTAAAAGGTTTAAAAACAGGTGCCTAGATTTCTACTACATTTCCCTTTGTGGTCAAACACTGAAGCTTTAGCAGAGCTTCAAGAAAATGTTGTGAGAAACTAGCAACTGCTTAAAAAATGTGATTCACATGGCACTTTAATAATGTATTTAAATTGCCGAGGGACATGGCTATGAAGACTTGCATGTACCACACCTTCCTACACACTGTGTGCAAGAGTGCATTTAAAAATTTGCGAAGCCTAAGCAGATGCTGTTACCATGACAAATGACTTTTTAATCAGTCATAATTTTGCACTAAGTGCTGTATAAGTGCCCTTTGTTTCACTACTTAAACTGTCAATGGCTAACAATGGAAGTCACAGACTAGTGCCTGTCATTAAAAGCAATGGAAAAAATCAATACAATTTTTAATTAAAGGTGCCCAATGACTTGAGCTTTTACGGAAGGAATTCTCCTTGTCAGTACATCTTGCCTTCAAGCTCTTTCTGGCAGTTCAGAAGTTAACACACAGGCACATGGAGGTATTTGCAATGTGCTCCTGGAAATAAGAAGAGAAGGGGGCATGAGGAGAATTCAGGGAAAACGTTTTCTATTTGATTGGTATTGTTAGGGAAGGGATAAAGTATATAAGTACTGATGTCTGTGGAAGCCCTAGAGCATGCTTTTCATTAGATTTTTAAAAATATGGAAGAATATATAAAAAGATACTCCTGTCAGTAAAATTCACAATATAGATTTTTCTGTACACACTTGTGAAGAAGCAGCTGGGAAAAATCTTCCTATTGCTGTCATTATTATTGGAGTATTCATGTTATTGACTGCCTCAAGCATCTTGTCTTTGTTTAGTCTCTTCTTACCCCTGAGTGCTCAGGTTTTTTTCTTGTCATGTTTTTCTGATACCTTCTGTTTCTCTGTCATCCGCAAATGTGTTTGTTGAAGAAGCAGATGTGTGTTTCACCCATGGTAATAAAATCTTCACTGGTGTACCTTTAATAGCAGTACTTCTACAACAGTAGCTGAACTATAATTTCTCAATAGAAGAGAAATTTGACAGGAATAAATAAAAGATCTGGGCCAAATAAATGATCTTTGTGGGTACTTGCTGGATGGGCATACCTCCTAAGTGACCATACTTATTTGAAATTAGGGTAGGTTTTCTGGATTAGGTTAAATTGTATCTAAAGGTATACAATGTGAAGCAAAAGGACACTTTAATACCATAATATATGTTCACTTATGCTGCTTATCAAGTAATTTTGCAGCATATGTGAACTTGACATGACCTATGAAATCTTACATTGGTTTTGTATTTTGGAGAACTTTACAATCTTGGTAAGCATAAAAGACAAAGATCGTAACCTGTTCATTTACGTAAACAGCACTTTTAGGTTTTTATAGATTTAGATTTTCATCCTATTAGTTGCAAACTGAAGAACGTTAGACTATGAACCACAACTTCGAGTATGAAAAAATTCTATCTTTGTAGGACAAATGCCTCTGAATTTGCCATTTGATTAAATATTGGAGCAATAATGATAGATTTCAGGACTCCTGTAACACTTTCACGAACTGTGTGACAGTATCAGTAAGCTGATCCTGTGACCATTACATGGTTAATAGTGTTTTTATGTCCATACAAGTTGTTTTCATAAGCAATACCTAGTTTCTAATATAAACCATATATTTCACCTCATATTTCTGATTTAATTGCCTGTGTCTCAAGTTTTTCTTTTTTCCTTTTTTTTTTTCCTTTCTGTGATATGTAAAGAGTAACCTGTTGTCATAGCAGTAGCAGATACCATGCAGCATTTATCTTTCTTGCTTAAATTACAGGGCTTCCATAAGGAGTAATGAAGAAGAAAATGGCAGTGGAAGAAAAAACAGCACCAACTGTGCATAAGAAATATGCATTACATTAGCAAATGAAAAAATACCACCGTAGCGATGCTACTTGACAATGCATCCAGCACTCTTCGACACAACCAGCGTGGCTTACTTGTCCTGGCTGAGCTCCAGGAACTTCTTACTCTGTTTCGGTCTGAGTTAGTCTTTCTCATTTGCTCCCTGATAAAGATACAGATGTCTGGAATTTACTTCTTTAAAGGGAAGTCAGAGGTGTGGAGTAGAAGTCGATGAAGATAATTTCCTCTGCTCTCTGCTGACAACAGCAACAATCTTCAGTGACTGTCCCTTCAGTGCAACTCAGGAGCATGTTAAGTGTTTCACCAAAGACAGTTTTTGTGCCAAAAGGCCCCATCCAGCCCACTTTCCATGACTGCCAGGCAAGGTGTGATACGGGATGAGGTGGGATTCAAGGCTTCACTATCAGGACTGAAGGAACTATGTCAGACCTTCACTGTCTGGACTGAAGTAACTTGGGGTAGCCAGTTAAGGTGCCTCTGTGGTCACTGTGCCCTCTCAGAATTGGTACAGGAAGACCGCTGCAGGAGGGTCTTGAACTGATCTAGGCTGTTAATGTTTTATATGGCAAGTGGCATACACTGCCTTGTGTTCCTTTCTCAGGTTAGCAATGGTAAAGCAGAGCACTCAGCTGAGCTGTTGCTCCCATGTTCAAAACTGAAAGGTGTCCAGAAAAAAGTGCCTGTGGAAGAGGTAATGGTGAGTGAGGCAGTAGAGGTCTGCAGGCAGGACATGTCTGTCACTCAGATTATCATCTCCCTCCTGGCTCCTTGGGTGCCCACTTGCATACGCTTGGACAAGTTGCTTAGTTTCCATGTCTCTATGTATTGGACTCTAGACTGGCCTTGCAAGCACCGTGAGCTCAACAGGCAAAAGTATCATACAAGGCCCTTAGGGACATGGTGTAGTGGGCATGGTGGTGTTGGGTTGACGGTTGGACACGATGATCTTAGAGGTCTTTTCCAACCTGTATGATTCTATGATTCTATGATTCTACAAATGTAAAGAAAAAAATTACTGCCCTTCCAAAAAGTGTCTGGTATCTACTGTGGGTCTGTGTCCTCCAACAGTGCACTTTTCCCATTCCTGTCTCAGACAATGAGCAGCGTATTTCTGGGGAGTTTTTGCCTTTTGATCTCCTCTCTGATCTAATGCAATTGTCCACTGGCAGAAGCGCTGCGAGGTGCAGAATAAAGTAATGAAGCTAATCTGATTTCCACCCCCCAACCCCAGTATCTACATGCCCTTATTATATTAGATTCCTAATGAGATTCTCTGTCTGCACTCCAGAAACAGGGCTGAAAATATATGTATATGTGGGGGGGGGGGATGTTGTGGAAGGTTGCTTCCATTTACATCCCATCTTTAATGGATAAAATCTGCCTGTCCTTGAGTTGCAAGGTATCTACCTCCAAGATTTCTTGAGGGAGAAGCTTCTGAAATTGCCAAGAAAAAATATATGCATTTAACACTGATGTATCTTTGGTATGGTAACAAACGTAAGCACAGGAGCTGTAACAGGGAGGAATCTTCTTCTGAATCTTGTGCCTTCCTGCCTGATAAAGCTGGAAGAAGTGGTTAGAGAGTGTGTTGGAGGGATGTGCCTGAGCTGGAATTGCCAGGAAGAACTCTGAATAAACAAGTTTTGTGTTGTTAAGCAGCAGATATACTTACTTGTGAGTAAAGAGCCTGCACACTTCTAAAGGTCCCATGAAATGAGATGCAGTGATGCATTTGTTTGCAAGTCATCCAATCTATACTTAATCCTCCCTAAAAAAACAACTCTTATCTTCCTCAGCTGTACAGAGCCAATGCCAAGCCGTTTTTAATAATGAAGGTGAGAGCTACTGGATGCTGAAGAGCTGGTCGGTAGTAGCCATTCCAGGCTAAAATTCACACACCAGAACCATGTTTCGCCAGTTTGGTTATAAATAAGTCCTCTCCTGCTAAACTGGATTAGATGCATCCTAGAAAACAAACGGTGTTGCTCAGAGAGTGTATGGTGATCATAGAAGATTTTTCTTCCTTGGAGGGAAAGTTGCAATTTCAACTAAGTCACTGAAATGAACTTGTTGTCATGCAGTAACAGGTGTCATGGTTTAACCCCAGCTGGCCACTGAGCACCACACAGCTGCTTGCTCACCCCCCCCACAATGGGATGGGGGAGAGAATCAGAAGGGTAAAAGTGAGAAAACTCGTGGGTTGAGATAAAGACAGTTTAATAGGGAAAGCAAAGGCCGTGTGAGCAAGCAAAGCAAAACAAGGAATTCATTCAATACTTCCCATCGGCAGGCAGGTGTTCAACCATCTCCAGGAAAGCAGGGCTCCATCACGCGTAACGGTTACTTGGGAAGACAAATGCCATCACTCCGAACATCCCCCCCTTCTTCTTCTTTGTCCAGCCCTATATGCTGAGCATGACATCATATGGTATGGAATAGCCCATTGGCCAGCTGGGCCAGCCGTCCTGGCCATGCTCCTTCCCAGATCCCCGCACACCCGGCAGCGCACGGGAAGATGAAGAGTCCTTGACTAGCGTAAACATTACTTACCAAAACATCAGTGTGTTATCAACATCATTCTCATACCACATCCAAAACACAGCACTATACCAGTTAATAGGAAGAAAACCAACTCCATCCCAGCTGAAACCAGGGCAACAGGGTAGCCATCACATAACAGAGAAAAACCTCCCGCCTGTACTCAGTTTGGTGAAAAGCCTTGCATGCAAGGCCTGAATCCAGTTGCATGCTTGACGGGCCCAAACTTGGTCACTTCACAACTGAGTTTGCCTTTTGGTCCCGAGGCAGAATTTTTTTTGTTGCAAAGAACCCTCATGACTGATTGGTGTTTATGGATAAAATGCCTTTAAAATAAGTTTAACAGCCTCAGCTGGGTCCTTCATGGACAAAGGTCCATATCACAGGAGCACTATACATAATTCACCACAAGAGAGCCCCAGAACTAAGCAAGAAAGCTAAATTACCTGTCACTTCCAGAAGAAGTGTTCCCTTTGGGTCAAGGTTGAAATCATTGGTAAACCGATGTGAAGAAGATCACATTGGTCTCCGTATGGATTCCTTCCCTGTGTCAGGACTGCAGAGAAATAAGGGAGACAGAATGAATGCCTACTAAAATTTCCACGTTATTCGCAATTCTTATTCACAAACCAGTGAACCTCTCCCTGATCAAAGTTTAAGGGATACGTGCAGCCATGGAGGGGGGAGTATCAGCATTTCTAAAGCGGCATTGATTCTTTCACTAAAGCAAAACAACGCTTCTGGCAGAGCATGTATTCTGTTCACAGGGGCATCCTGTCAGAGGTGTGAGGCATTACGGCTTCGTCTGAATACAAAAAACACCTCATTATTACCCTGGATAGGAAATGCTGCTAGTTACAGGGAGCGAGTATGACTTTAGGAGTACAGTTCATGAGAAGTAGATGCCATCTGGCTGTCATTAAGTGGCTGATTGTGGCTTTCTGTGATTGACTGGTGATTGATTGACAGGTGGTAGAGAGGAAAGGGATATAGCGTGTCAGCCAGACATGCCAGCCTTTTGTTTCAGTCCTGTAATTTTTGTGGTGTGTGTAGCTATCAGGGGGGCAATTTTTCTTTCAGTCCCACTTGCACTGCAGCCTCCATGTCAAGTAGACCTGAAGTCTGCAGAGAAGAACAGGAGAGTGTGGAGAGTATTTGACCAAACACTTAGACTCTTGCAAACCTTCAGAGTTCAATTCTATGATAAAGAAAAGGTGCAATTTAAAGAAGATATTTTGTCCTGTCCTCCCTTTCTCACATGCTTACTTTTCCAAAGGCTGTAAGGGATGAATTTTTGTTCTGCAACATTCAGTTTATAACAACTTTAAACATTATAACAGTTTAATATCTTTTCTAAATGTCTTAAATTAAAAAAGCTTTTAATTTAAGAAGCTTAACTGATAGGACATATAAAAATAAACTCAAATTAAGCTTGCAAAGGTCCAAATTGCTGCACTTCAACAAAATATTTGGGACTGAAGTGTTTGTTCCACCCTGAAAATTTGAGGCAACTTAGGCTTAAATTGTGCTGAGCAAGGTTTGCTTTCTTTAAATTTACATAGAATAAACTGGTTTCTGGAAGTGCGAGCACATGGCAAAGGCTTTGTGCAGAGCTAAATCATGAATACTCAGTGTGTAGTCTCTACGAGGATTGCATGCCATGGGTGTGGGTAGGAGCTGGGTTGCCTCTCCACAGCACTTGCACATATTTTAACGACAATGCTTAAAATTGCTCATGATTACGAGATCTCTGCTAGACACCAAACTTGCAGTTTAAGCGGTGCCATCCTAAGGCTGGCAAACGTCCAAAGGGAGATGGTGGTTGCAGGTAGGGGCTATTCTGAGCTGGGAGGATGAAGCCGTGTCTGAGGAAGGCTCCAAGGTCGGTAAGTGTGTGAGTAGGGTAAGAAATCCTCTTGACACACCCAAGATGATCAGTAGTATCTACTGACTGTGCCTCAAAACACAGAAATTAGAAATGTATATTTTCCACTGCAGGGGGCTAAATTTTGCCTCAGTGAAGGCTTTGGGAACAGGGCAGTCCATGCTTGTGAAGTGACTTGTCTGTGTCCTAGTTAGGCCCTAACAGTCTGCTTAATTATGGTTTGCACACTAAGCTGATGTCTCTCCTTGGGCAAAATCTTCTTTGATTTCAGCACTAGGACTTTTGCTTCCAAATAAAGACTTAAAATAACTGTACAATCTCAACAAAGGTATTAGACCAGAAGAGCTGATAAAGAGTCACTGTTGATATCAGTGGGGATTTCTGCTTAAAACTTGGTGCTGTATTTCCTCATATTTACATAAAGAGCTTTTGCTGAAATCCAGGTTTCTTAAATAGTTGAAAGAGCTTTCAGACTAGACATCATTTTTTAAGCAAGTTTCTAGATGTGTTGAGTAATTTTGAGAGAAAATGAACAAAAGAAACAACTTCCTCTGTTTTGACTATCTGGAGTAGAAAAATAATCAATGTAATATCACTTAGGTTGGAATAAACATTCATATAAAGCTCGTTATTTGTAGAAATATGTGAAACTCAAAATGATAATTAAAATACAGTGGTTTTCAGGTGCGAAAACATCTATAATACAATGTATAATATCTTTATATATTTAGTAAGCAGTTGACTACATACACGGAACATAACTAAATCCACACAAACAAGTTTTAATAGTTCCTATGGTAACTATATAATGTACAAGAATCATCTAAGTAGATAAAAAAATGAATTCATATTTGGAAGCCTTGTTTCATAAATGCCTTTTACTTTACTGATACTACTAAACAGGATGAAATGTTTCACAGGAAAGAAAAAGGTAGGATCGTAATTTGATTAAGACTGAGTAAACACATTACACTTTTTTTTTTTTGCATTTGTTATGTTTGTGCACTGATACAGAAAGTAGCTCTAGCACACAGTGCAATCCCTTTTGTCCAAAACAAAGCTTGCATTCCGGCACATTCCAGCAAAGACTGCGTTCTTACAAGAATTAAAAATGAACTAGCTGGGATTTTGCAGGTTATCACATGCAACTCAGTATTTTACTCTGGGAGTCAACAAGACTACTGCTGCTTTAAGGAAAGATGGTCTCCAAACGGTTTATGAAGTGATAGATCATATATAAATAGGTTGTTTGCTCTCAGTACAGATGCCATCATTACTAACTACTTTCAGGCTCTTTGAGAGCTAAATAATTTCGTAATGCATCATTGAACATTTAGTTGCTTCGATAGCAGATGGTTTCAGGGGTCCATCTGCTCACAGCAATGTTTTCAACAAGCCCCCTTCACCTTCACCAAAAGGTTCAGAAACATTAGAATATTCATTCCTCACCACAGGTGCCTTTCCTGGAGCCTCCCCATACACAGGCATAGTGGGTCGCAGCTCGGAAAGACAGAGGTGGTTTCTGAAATATGTGACTTAATCTATTGTGTGTAGATTACTTCTGTCAGCACATGAAGAGAGCAGCAATATTAGGAAATAGGAAGCATCAGGTTACCTGGAACACAGCTTTCATTTGTCAGGGGTAGATTTTTAATAGGCTTGCATCTAAATATAAAGAGTTGAATAAATTTCAATAGTATTAATAATTTTAACTGTGTACACACAGTTAGCTGCAACTGTGACTGTGTGTGCACAGTTAAAATTATTAATACTGTTAAAATTTATTCAACTCTTTATATTTAGATGCACGCACAGTTAAAAGACCAGTGCACAGCATAAATATCCAGGTACCAGCTGCTGAAGAGAGAAATCTGATGTAGTGGAATACAAATATGTCAAATATGTATTGCCTTGTAGCGCTAACAAGCGTAATAGCAAGGGAATAAGTTACAGCAATCTTTTTGTAAATTGCCTGTCCTGTATTAACTCCTATACGAGAAATGCAATGAAGAAACTCAAGACTGAGTGTTAATTCTTTGTTGCGTTTTTTTTTCCTTGAAGTGAGTTGATTGCAGACAAAAAAATTACAGGGGTCACAGACCTCGTTTGACAGAGGAAATAAACATATTTGATCTATTGACTAATTGGAGACGCGTTACTCTATTATCTATTTTTACTGCAGTTTTCTCAAGCTAGACAAGAGGGCTCTCTGAGAAGGAGAACACCTCTTCACAGAGGCTGATCTGCTGAAAACCATTGGGACATACGAATTAGAAGAGCCTTTGTATCTCAGCTACAGCCTCTGTAATTCACAGGAGAGCTACCTAGAATTGCTTGATTTTATCCTCTCCAAATGCATATATACCTACACAGATTTTTAATGTCTTAAAGTATTTGGAAATAGAAATGAACCCAGAATTAACTGAAATTACCTTAAAGCATTGATTAAGTCCTTCTGTCTAAGAGGAGCTGAGGGTTGTGTTTTATGCAAGTAATAGAGATTATTAATGATTTGTAAGTAAAAAATAATGCTTCACTGCTATGTGGTGTACACTGAAATAGGGGATGCTTCAACTTCTGCCTTTATATCAGCTTGCTAATTTTTCTTGCTTGTAAATTGGGATATAAATATACAGTATCTACTTAGATATTCCCTGCCTCAAAAGCATATAGCCCTTTATGTATATGAAGGACCTAGCACAGCAGTGTGCTCCACTTCATCAGGGAGCCTGAACCTGTTTTGATAGCTACTCAGGAGTTCCTTTACCTGTCTAAACCTAGAGAAACTGTCATCTTAGAGCAATGTAATAGTTTTGACGCAGCCTTCAGAAAAGCAGATAGTAAGGATTAAATTACTGTTGTGTCTGAGCACTCCAGTACCAAAGCTTCTGAAAACCTCTCTGAAACTGGACATTGCAACACGTCTCTGACCACGGAGGGGTGATTTCGTGATTTTATTTATTTTGGCACATGACATAGGTTCCTAGTCCTGACTAGGTAGCTTGGTGGAACTGGCTACGAGCAAAGCACTTAGGCTGAAAACTTCAATTTCTTGTCATTTAGTCTGACTAACTTTATTCTGTGAAGGAGGGTTGTACAGATACTCCCGTCAGTAGTTAAGCCACCACTGTCTTCTGAACATTAGCAGCAGACCCCTAAAAAGAGCCATCTAAAGGCTGTCTCCCTTTTGTAGAGTACAGCTCCAGAGTTCATTCTCACGAAAGATTAATCCTGAATTTTGCAAGTAGTAGGATAATCTTGCTGTCTATGTGCAGGTCAGGCCCCATTCAGGTCTTTCTCTCCTCCATTTCTAAGTCAGTGAAGCAGGATAACAGGCCTTTTTAAAGTTTATAGTCAGTGGGTCCTGGACAAATCTAGGATGGGTTCTTCTTTCCCACCAAAACTTGATTATTTAACATAGTATACTTGAGTATTTACTGGACAGGAAACAGAAGGGCTCAGCCTGGAGGTCAGGGAGTTCAATGAAGGGGATGGGCTTCTGGGGAAGCATTCTGGGGAAGAGAAGTGAATTGTGGTCTCCTTCCAATTACGTGAGTACTTTAACCAGTGGATAATGCAAAAGGCCATCCCTACCTTTCCAGTTTTGACAGTGGCCCATGAGGTTCCTTTATTTATCTCAACTCCTTCCATCCCTGCAGCCAAAACTCAGCTGAGTGCTGAGTGAACTGTTCCAACATCAGATATCTTTATTTTGCCTATCATGAATTATGATGCAGAGTAGGGAAAAATGAGATTTGAGGGGGATTGCTTATGTTGTTTAGCTGGAGAATAAAGTTTTTGGCTCCATATTACCAGCTGCCTGACAAAAGGACCCATATTACATGCATGCAGATACATCAATCACTGAAATACCAGTTGAATCTCAACTGCAGTTTGGGATAAAAACACTTTTTTCTGCATAAATATACAGTTGCTTTTTTTTATTATTTTTACTGTGTACAATAAATCACAGCTGTAAACAGCACTTTTAATAAAAATCTGTCATGTAAAATCATTTTATGAAAGGAGAAGGTTTATTTGCACTGTACTTGGGACTTAACATTTCAATAAAAAAAATGGCTTTTCCTGAACTGGAGCAAACAGACTGCACCTGCCAGAGTAGGTGTAATAAACCAACAACTGGAATCTATGGAGAGATGATGGCTAAAATAAAAGTCCCCAACACTGAAAAAGCACTTAAATGGAAAAATTAATACTTTAAAAATGTAAAAGATCTTCCTATAGTGCTTACCAGTGAAATACTGTATACACTACATGTGTATACATCCACAAAACAATAAAAGCAAGCATTCATGTGTGTTCAAAAATAGGATCAATGAGAAAGTCAGTTTTATGCTCGGAAGTAAGGGATTGGATTTATACTGGGGCTGTCATTCCCATCTATACTGTCTACTTTGTTTTGTTATAGCATCACATTATTGCTTTAGATGGCTGTGTAAGGTTGTGATTCTGCAATCTTTCTCCAGTGAGTAGCATCACTGACATTTTATGGGACTGCTCATTTCATGAGACTGCTCTTTTTTGCAGCTGCAAAACCTCAGCTTTGATAGCAGATGATTATTTTTTGTCACTTATCACATGCTCATCACAACAGGATTTTATGCTACAGTGGACAAAAATCTGACAATTACCAAATAATTAGTTCTAACTACTCTATGCACATTAAAGGTAAGAGGGTCAGAAGACCATGATCTGATCAAATATTTGCCCTTTACACCCTAAAAATATCATGTCAAAAATCTGTTACAAAAATGCTCATAGTGCTTTCTCTAAACAATGGCCAGTTGTCAATTCCCTCAAGTTCTCAGGTGTTTGGTTTTGTGCACTGTCCAAGTAAATTCAAAGCTCCCTGAGAAAAGCAAAGCCTGCATATAGGCTTTACACCTTCTTTTATCTGTGACTGCATCATACTTACCAATTCTCTACATGCAAATTTTATTCTTTGTTCTGGAGTCCTCAGAGTGGCTTACATACGTGTGGCTTTTAAAAAAATGAAGACTATTTCCCCATATACACAACTTTTCTGAAGATTTTCAAGTAATTATACTTGTGGGTACAAGAATAGAAGGAGGAAATACAATGGACAAAAATGCAATGTGTATTTTTTCCTACAAAGAAAACTGAGAGCACTTGATGAAAACATATCTAAATAATGAAGGGGATCATACCTTATTCAGAAACCAGGCTGTATTTTGAAAACAGTCTGATAGTCTTTCCTTTGTCCTGGCACTTGGTGAACCGGTATTTGTTTTGCATTAAGATCATCCCATGACAAGTTCCTCTTCATTACCTTTCCCAGTTCAAACTGTGAGTAATTGTTCATAGGAAGAGAAAATATATCACATTCAAGCTACAGGACAGCCCAGAGCAATCTGAACTAAAATTGTGGCTGACTATGACAAGATGGGATCCTAACAAAAATACGGTATAACTGGTGCTGATTTTTGACATTGCAAGCCCAAAGTAACCCTTCTCTTCCCCTCCCTTGCAGTCCTCCCAGGATTAAACCTCACTCAGACCTTGACTAGTCGAAGTCCAACATCACCAGTATCATCCTATTGATTCACTTCAAGCAGAAGCCATGAACAGCAACCAAAGTAGAAGAAAGAAAAAGGGATAAAGGAACGAGAGTGTGATAAAGATGGTGTAAATATTACAGGGAACCATTAAGGGGGAGAAACTTTAGTCTAAGTATGTAAAAGTGAAGTGGTGGAAATCATGTAATAGGTCTTTTAAAACCATCCTGGAGACAACATTTTTAAGTTTGGTATTGTGATGGCAGAACGATCGATCAGACAGTTTTGTACATCTTAAATACCTCTTCACTTCTATATATTCAACTTACTGATTTATAACTAGAATTACACTTGATTGAGTCTCTGCTGGATAGTTCATTAGATGCAACTTGCTTTGGGAAGGAGCTTGGAAACTTGCAGCATGAGTACGGAAGGACCCTAAAAGAGAAAAAGAATTGATATTTGAATCTGGCATTTCACTACAATTAAGAGTCATTTAAATGGAAGATCAAGTCAGAACAAATTGGTTAGTATTTGCTTTATGAAAAACTTTTGTGTGGATGTGTAGGATGAAATGGTACCAAATATACCCACACTACGGTATTCTCTGAGATTTACCACTAATTTTCCTCTGGACTGAAATTTTATGACAACAATCACCACTGGAACAATCTGGCTGCTTCCAGATCATGAATGAATAAATTGCTTTTGTTTTTTCTCTCCAGAGAAGGAATGATGGCCAAAGCATTGATGTGATTCCAGATCCTGTTCTCCAAGCTTTACCGTACTAAGTACTCCTAAGTCTTTATCTTGCTGTGCAAAGCAAGAGGGAGTAAGAGGGACGCAGAAACCACAGTTAAAAAATAACATCAGCTAAGATTTTTCAATTTTGACCCAGAACTGACATAACCTATAGTTCTGATATGTTAACGAATCACCCTCATGTTAATATGGTGTCATTTTTATATGGTTATATTGCCATAGTTAGTGAACCTTAATAGTTATTCAAAACATGGGACTGCTAGTGCTATTTTTCTTATTCGCTTTTAATTGCATTTCTCATTTCAATGTTGGAACAAAACAATTGCAAATTAAAATACAATCATTAAAGAAAAATATTTCTGGCATTTATAAAGATATTGAAGCTACTGAATAGCTGCCCCATGATTTTAAAATGTATAAATTATAGTGATTAAATATAAGTCAATTTAAGCATTTCATTAAACATGAAGGGCCATACTGGTATCTGTGTATGTTTTTGATCCACAGCTAGCTGAGCTTTCTTGCTTTCCTATTACCAGCTATAGTAGTCATTATTCCCCTATTTTAGATGTTCATAAAAACTTTTTTTAGTGAACGCTAAAATATCTCACATTACTAAACTACATTGATAAGCATATTTTCTCATAGGAGATCTTTTAAAGGAGGTTAAAATTTAAACTAGAAGTATAATCAGGTAAGAATATGATCTGAAAAATAGTACCAAGTACATTAAATCGTCAAATCTGAGCATGTAAAGAGAGAAAGCATGCTGGAGAATGGAAGAGAAATGCAGTTATTTATATAAACAGTGATTTATATACACATGCACATACATACCTCCATATATTCATACATATCCATATTTTTTTGATTAATTAGGCACTGTATTCATACATTTTAATTATAGAAACGTTACCATGAGGCTCTCCCCTATGCTTCAAATACAGAGCAAGAACTACCTAATGGATTCTCAAACTTTACACCTGCTGTACTTCATTTTCTTTTAGGAGAGGTCCAATAAGCCTGCACTGATAGCTTTTCCCTTCTGCTGCCTTCGTAACATTTCCAATCTTCCAACATTATTTCACAAGGAATTTGAGTCATTTTCTTTCCTGACTGCTATGCCTCTCCTGCTAGCCCTGCTTATGCGTCTAACAGAACACAGGATTCTTCCCCTCTTTCTGGCCCCTGGGCTTTTCTTTGAAAGAAAAAGCTAACAAACATGCCAAGTTGTATAAAAAAGTGGGATGTCAGTGCTCTGGTGAAATACTGACATTCCGTGTCTGCAACCCCAATTTTTGAGGCACTGTACAAGTTGGAAAACCACCAGTGGCAAGAGCAGTTGCCATTTTGAATTTCACTCTGACTCTCACAGTAACACTGTGGAAGAGACTATCAAGCTTTTAATTTCTATTTACAAATGCAGGTAGACAGTGGTCTATGTTGGAATGATGCAAAGTATGCCAAATCAATTACTGTGTGAAGTTTGGGGCTGCACGTTTTTTCTCTATATAGTGAAGGTTGGAAATCCACCAGCTATCTTCTTTAAAAAATATTATAAATAAAACCAGAAAAGATAACAGATGAGTAAAGGAAAATTTTAGCCTTTTATTAATTTGTAAAGGTATGAATTATAAGTGTAGAGACAATCAAGCATGTGTTTTATGAAATACATTCCTGACATTGCAGTGTTTGAATTCAGACTTCAGTTTATCAGTACACAGTGGCCTTTTTGCTAAGGAATTATAGAAAATTAAGCTTCTCCATTACTTGAAGTGCAAAGAACATTCTTATATTGTTGTGTGGATGAACACTTCCCACAACTTCAGATTGATAGGAATTTAACTTGTTTTACACTATCTTAAGATTGAGAATACTAATATCCTATTTTTAACTGATTTATCTTTATGGTTTTGTTCATGTGTGTGGCAAACTGATTGTGTATATTTATCTAGTTAAAATGCAAGTCCAATGTGGCACATTAATCTGCTCTGGCACATTAATATCTTCAATCTCTGTGCCTGAATTTTTAAATGTAAATTAAAACACTAAAATTGAAGTGACTTTTAAATGTAGTTGCAAATCTGGATACAGTTCCAAAAATGGAATATTAAAATGAAGTTGAAAATATGCTCTGATGCAATTATGGGTCTGTAGATAGAGAATTAGAGAGTAATCCCATTATTTCATTAGTAGGTCGCTTATGATTAAAAGATACCGAAACAGTTCATAAAAATAATTAATACAAATAAGAGTAAGTTTTATTATTCTTACAGGGAATTTGTGGTAGCAATAATTTCCAATTATGTTTCTTTTGGTTTGTTAAGATGATGAAATTCTGTTCTTGTTGACCATGGAGTTTTATTCATGAGGTGGAATGTATATCAACATTTAAAACAAACAAGCAAACAAGCAAAACCTAAAAACAACCCTAGATAATTATTTTAACTTGATTAATTTATAATTTTAAATTATAATTAACTTACTGCAGTCTCACATGCAGTCTCATTTATTGCAGTCTCACCTGCACTGAGTGAATCTATATCATTGTTTTCATCTGAAGATTTGGCCATGTTACACAAAGTTTAGTTGCTGGATAAAACTGATGAGATTCTTTACATAGAAGTAGGCACAAGGGTTTATTTTTTGTAGTAATACCAGAAGGCTCCTCTGAGTAATCACCAATAAAAGGTTCAATTTCTAAAATGCAAGATTACAAGGTACTGTATGTGGATATTCACTCTTCCTGTTATTATGAAAGCTGGTATTCTGGGAAATAGTTTCCCTCTGATATCTTTAAAAACTTTTGTGCACATATAATTACTCTGGAGAGGAAAATATCATAATGTGCACAAAATATCTTACAGAACAGTTTAGTACACTTAAGTACCAGATGAAGCTTTTTGGACCAACCAGTAATTTAGTCCATATCAAGTTAATTATTTATAAGAAGTATTATTTATGAAATCTTAAACATGTCTTCCAGAGGTGTACGCATTAATCTGATGTTTCCTTTCAATATAAAATTCCCTGGAGACTTTTCAGTTTACAGACAGCATTTTTAACTCAGTTCAGAACATAAATTGTAAAGTTTATATTTTCTCTGGAAGAAACTGGGAGTTTTGTTTGTTTCCTTCTGGCTTATCTGGGAAAGTCGTCTCACCTTTGAGAAGCATCACAGCATGCTAGAAGTTTAACAGCAACCCTGTAAGCTCCATCTCTAATTGATGCAGTTTTCCTTCCTTGCTTGCATGCCTGACTATTTTCATCTTTTGGAGTTAAGAAGATTCCTAGTGTTGGCCATATGAGAGGCAGCTTGGTTCTATATTTTAAGGAAGGGTGTTCAATTCCAGCTAAAAAAAAAATAGCATCATGTTGTTCTAGGGGGGAGGAGGATGGGAGAAGGTGGTTATTCAACCATTTAAACAAGTGCCCTGTGCTGTTTTGGAAAAGGCAGGGGCTCCCTGCACCCATTTCTGCTCCAATGTAATGAAGTTGTTAAAGTAGCAAGACTGACAGGTTAATTATCCTTTATAAAAGGGGGACAAATTGAACTGTGTCTTTCCATCATTTTTTGATATATCAAGAAGCTCCTGAGGTGCTCAGATGCCACTCTGGTGAATAGAACAACTAATCCACTCTGCTATTCTTTGCTGACCCTGGTCCCCCCATCGGGGCCTTGCAGTATATTGCAGTTGGTTTTTGTTTCACATTCAACAGATTCCACTTTATTATAAATTCAGAAGGATTTTTTTCCTCCATATGTTGGCTGACAGCTCCCCTGAAATAACTGATGGCTAAATTTAAACTCTGATGAAAATTAACCCGAGTGTTAAATGCAAACAGGAGCTGCTTGGAAAGAAAAGAGTTATCATGGTAAATGCCAAACAGTGGAAAATGTGTGTAAATTAATGGAGTCTCACTGGTGACAAGCTGTCAGGCAGTTTGATGGCTCTTGCTAGTGCTTCAATCCCACTGAAGTTGGCCAGAGGGCAACATGGACAAGTCCTGCTTTTCAAAAAGACCGCGGGATGCTTGACAGTAACGCTAACTAGATCATCTAAAGTTCATGGTCAAATAAGATTTTTTTTTTTCTTTTTGCAAAGCTTTGCACTAAATAGAGTTCATGCACAGCTAGGCTATGAATGAGATATCAAATCACAGTTTCCATACAGCGGTCAAAACAGAATGCAGATTTTAGAGACCAGAGAGTTGCGGTGAAAGGAATTCAGAGAAAGTTAATTTCAGATAGATATTAATATTCTTGTATTGTTGTATTCGTTGAGCACAGAGCAATGCTTGAGGGTTTTCTGGATGAAAGCCTCCTTTTCTAGATTACATTTTAAATGGGTTTAAAAACTGATATTAATTTTAGTCTTTTATTGAATCCTTCAAGTGAAGAATCCTTCAGCTCTAAAGAAAGCTTTGATATATATGGTAAGATATACTTTATGCCTATTTTTTATTGTTCTCTACTATTTTATTTTTCAGCATTTGTATGCTGTACATTTAAGAAACTAATTAGTGCTCTGCTGCTTTCAGGAGCAGAGTGGTCTTGCTATTTACTTCCATGGAAGTAGTGTCTAATCCTGACGTTGTCTGAGTTTTAACATGAAATAAACTAATTTAGTGGGAATTAAGTTGAAACCACTAGAACAGATCTGGGTGTGGACTAAGTTCTACAGATCTGAAGGAGTCTGTTTCTGGCTGTGTTTTTTTCAAAAATGAGAAAGCACAATCTTGCTCAAAGCAGCAACTCTAGTAATCTAATATTCTTTTAAGTTACATTCCTAGTCAAATTAGCAAAGCTTTTACCTAAATCATCTGTAGATTGGGCACAGCGTGTAAGATACAGTAAAAACTCACTCTAGTGGATAATTCGTAATTGCCAATATTTACATGAGATTAAAGCAACAAAATGCCTTATGGAAATGACTGTCCATATTGGTCAGGATCATTTCTCCTAGGCTAATGCTCAGAGAGACCAGTCTTAAAATCTTAGTAAATGTCACTCAATGTATAGAGAAATTATATTTGAATAATACCTTGGAGAGGACAAAGGATGAAGTGCAGAACTTCATGATCCATCTAAGCCATGTGACCCCACCATATCACCTCCTGTGACTGATGTCACCCATCCACTAATCTGTTTATCCATGGGCTTTCTTCATCATTTCAAATGCCTTTACCAGTCCAAACAGCAAAAACTTCTTGAAGTTGTTCTTTCCCCTCTGCAGAACATTGGCTTCTCTATGAAAATGATCTCTGCCAGGGCAGACAAAGTTATGTCCAGGGTTGGTAACCACTTTCCTCTGTATAAAAGCCTCTCAGTCTTGACTCCTGATATACTGTGAAACTGGAGAGCTGGATGAAGGAAGTCTATATGTCTTGATACACAAGGTTTGCATCTTACACTGGGAATTCTTGATTGTTTTAGGTGAAAATCAACTAATCTAACTCGTAAATGAAGATGCTTGTCTCTCATTGTATTTTTCTTTCCTTGAGCCCTATGTATGAGGAAGAGTGATAACTGATATCTCATTATAACCAGGTATTAAAGCACGATTTAATGATAAGCATACAAGCAGTTCCGTCAACTTCTGTGGGATTTCTCATATGGCTAAAGTTAGTTCACTCGTTGCTAAATTGCATCTGCATCATGTGGTGTACAGTTAGAGAGAAGAAAGAAATAGTTCACATAGTCTGAATTCTCTGATGCATTTACTGGTTACTTGTACTGGTAGATATGGAGTACACAGGGGTGTTACGCAGGTAAGTCAATACCACACTGAGAAAGCCATTGCTCTGTATCACACCCTCCTTATAAAGTAACTCAAAAGAAATGATTAAAATAGAAACCAATATGCAATCTCTGCCTTAAACAAAAATCTGAATTTCACAGAAACTCAGAACCAACATAACATTTGTTACTTTCTAGATTTCTTTCATGTGCCTGCAGTATATACACTCGTTCTTAAATGAGAAAGATTTGCTTGTCTGTTAAGTTAGAAGCAATCTCAGAACCTATTCTTCTAACTACTATTTCATAGCTAAGTATTTAAAGACTTTTTGTCTGCATTTTCATAAATATCCTGTGACAGATAGCACTGGGTGGTGCTGCTTTACCTTTTCATAATTCGATTTCAAAATTTAAATTATACAGAAGGAAATCCAATGATTATAAAACTGTTTGCCAAGAGGGATCATTCTGTATCATATTTCCAAGAATACAACATCCAGGCCAGGTTCATAACTGTGAGCACTTTAACTAGAAATCTTTTTTCTGTGACCTGTACAAGTTAAGCTGTGGACTTCATCAATTTCAACAACCCTTTTGATTGCACACTACTATATCAGGGCCTGGAGTAATCCTGATTTCATTTAAGAGAATGGGATTTTTTTTTCTACTTCACTGGACTATGGGATTTCATCTGCAAAGTTTGAAAATAAAGTTTGCTTGTGTATAAAGGCCAGAACTTTGAACTAGACCTCACACTGCACATGTAGCTATGATGACACATTATTTACTCTCCTGGTGTGCTTTCATCACCTTTCATGTACCAGTGGGAAGGCTGAGAACACCCTTACCCACCTCTGAGTACCCAACAGTCTAACAAATAGGGGAGTCGCATGTAATGCATTAAATCTGTATCTTCCAGTTTCTGCCTGAGGGCTGTGACCATAGATGTATTGTGTATATGCTTCTTTCTTGTGATCCCAAAGTGCCGTCTAAATAAAGACTATCATTTATGCATTTCTACTGCACGTAGGGTTAGAGGACTCTTCTCTATAAGTAGGGCTTATTGACAAAAGAAATTATGTTTAGAAATTTTTATGTTAACTTGATCTTTGAAGTTTCGCATGATATTCAGGCCTGTGAATTTGCTAACAAGAAATTAGGTCGACTGGAGTGGAGCCCAGGCTCAGAGCAGGAGTGACTGCTGCTGCTGCTGCTGCTACAGAACACTCGAAGATACATGATCAGCCCGTTTCCTTTTCTAGTTTTATGGCATGTGCTCCTGCTCGAAAACAGCAAGGTTGCTGGACTTCTACCTTTAGGGCATTGGCACAGTGTCAAAAAGATTGAACCTTGGATTCAGCTGAAGGAAGAGGACTACCTTTCCAGAGCCCGTGGTTTCTACTGGAGCTCCAAAGAAACAGAACAAGAGCTGATGAGTGTGTTAGTTCTTCCTTTCCTCTCTATCTTCAAAACAGAAGGCTCTTTAGAGGGTAAACACAGCATGTTTAGCACCACCTTTGTCATATGTTTTAGGTTACGTGGACCCCACATGGAGGAGAGGGGCTGCAAGAAATGTGATTTGAAATCAAATATCCACAGCTCTGTGATTCAAGAGAAGGTCTGTTTTCTATTTCACAGCCAGCACCCTTTATTTCGGACACTGCGGGATAGTTTGTTTCCTGACGTAAACACAGCTATGTGAAATCAGAAGGTAAAATATTGTGCAGTGCTGCCGAAACCGGAGGAGCCAGTTCATGCTTGAGTGCAAATTGCAGTAAGCCAAACGAGCTGGCTGTGTAGTCAGCGTGGGTTTCAAGCAAGCCAGGGGTTAGACAGAAAGAGCTCTACAGCAGAGATAGATAACCTTAAAAGGGACTAAAACATGGAGTCCGGCAGCAGTAGTGTGAAGCTGCTGCCACTGCAGGTGTGCCTCTTCAGGGTGTAACATTGGCAGCAGGTGAATATAAATAAGGTGCACAGACGGTGTATTGAGGAGAAGGGGAAATTAATGAACGGTCTAACTGCTGATCTCGGTAACACAGAATGAAAACATGTTGAACTTGACATGTCTGTGCTGCTGCTTTTGTAAATGCTGATGGCTAAACAGTGTCTCTTTGATTAAAAAAAGGAAAGCTGCTATGTATCTTAGGGATGTTAACAGATCATTTGTTCGCTTAATCAATAAAAACCTGATTGATTATCAAGCGTGACTTTGATCCTATTCCTGAACGAGGGCATTTAAAGAGAAAATATTTTCTAACTCTGGAGTCTTTTTTTAAAAAAAATAAATATTCACAACTCCTTGGGGAGCTGTAATCTTCAGTGCCCAATATTATCCTACATCTTACAACACAGGGCTATGCAGAGATACAGTGAGTCTGTTAAGCTATCTCCAGAACAAGCAGCAGTGGAAATCTGTCAGCATGGTCCTGTGTGAGTGTTATTTGCACAGCTGGAAGTGTAGAGCAGATCAGATTAAAAAAACTTTTAGTCCTGAGCTAGTGTCTTTCGCACAGGGCTTTGCTGTGCTATGCCTCAGCCTCACAGGGAGCTGGTAGAGGGATTGCTAATACAGCTCATTTCTGCTTGGAGCTGACATGCCCCTGTGTCTACCAGTAGAGTTCCCGCAGTATTTACCACTCTGTGGATTCTCCTGCCCAAAACTGCTTCCAGTTTGGCAAGATTTAAACAAATCAGTAACTATACAACGACTAGGTCCTGTCAGATGTATTCCTCTGACTGTTCTTTGGTCAGTTTTCCCCTCTTTTTAGTGACTGTATAGTTGAAATTCATAATTGATTCTTGAAAGCTGACTCAAGGATGACCCTTATTCTGATGATCATCCTAATCCCTGAGCTGGAAAATCCCACTCCTTTTCCCAGGGAGACTTGTAATTGTTCCATGTAAAGGAGGAGTCAGTAGGATAGGTGGAGAGTAACCCTCCTAGAAGACCTGGCTGCTTCTGACATTTCCCACACCTTTATTCTATCAACAGGCAGATGCATGAGCACAATTGCGTATTTCTCTGAGCTCATCTTTTGGTGTTTTTTGGTTTTTTACATTAGCATAGCTTATAGGAGCTGGTTTTGCTTAAGAGTTGTTCTACTGCATAAGAGCACGCAGATTAAAAGAGAGTTTGCTCCCAACTTTTGCACAATCTCAACATAGGAAGCAGTGACAAAATGTGGATACAGACAAAGCAAAAGGGAAATACAGCCTAAGAAATGAGGCATCCTTAGCCCATATGAGGGTTTACGGTGTACATACATCCAAAATCTATTCATTGTGTTTCTGTTGTTGCTGCAAATGAGAAATATAAAGACAGTGAAATATGCACGTGTAATGAAAGATAGCAGTCCAAACTGATCAGATGTGGGAATCAGCTTTCTACTTTTCAGGAGGTGATGGATAATTTGCGGAGAGATTCTGGAAGTGAGCATAAGTGATGAATCTGATGCAACAGAGAAAACGATGTTGCAATAATCAGGATGTGAAGTGAGCAGATACCATCCAAGAGTTATCTTTATATAGATTGACATGAAAATCTATATCATGGAAATGTTACACAATACATATGTCCAAGGCTTAGACACAGGCTTCTGTCTAGGCTGTATTGAAGATAATGCCCAAGATATGCACCAGAACAACTACTAATAACAAATGGGAGGAAGAAAGGAAGTCTGGGTAGGAAGTCATATGTCAGAAGACATAACAAATTTTGGTTTTTTCTTCATAGCAAATTTAACCTATCGTTAAACACATGTTAAGGGAAATCACGGAGTCCAAGATTTTATTTTGGACAATCTATAAAAGATTTATGTTTCAACATAGAGGTTGGCAGAGGGTTTACAGGAAAAGCATAGAGAAAAATGCTGTGATGAATAAGAACCAAAGCTAAAGCTCTGCAAAAGTTAGGCAAGGATAAAGAGAACTCCCAAGCAGTAAGCTTAGGGAGGTGAGAGAAGAATACGTCAAAGTTGATGGGCTGAAAGTCATGGCAAGATGGCTGGCTGAAGGACAGTGCTGAAGGGGATTGAATCAGAGAGATGGGTTTTAGCAACAAAGAGATCAGAGAGGAACAGTAGTTAGCACAGAACAGGTAAAATGAAGAGCCCTTTTTTGTTGTTAGAGAGAGGGTAGGAGGGTTGAAATACGGTTGCAGGACACATGCAAGTGGGAGATGCTAAGACAGGGAAACGCAGCTAATGTTCAGCTGACTTCATCATGGATGCTGAAGTGTGAGAGGAAGAAAGACGGCAAGGACAAGAGAAAAGAGACTATCAGTCAAAATCGGAGAGGAATACTAAGGGGAGGAACTGAATGAAGCAACTGGTGGCAGCAGATTTAGATGGGGGCTGAGAAGGAGAGGAAGGTTAACTGCAGCCTTGTTTGAAAAAAAAAGACACAGTAGAAAGGCTGGAGGGGAATGGGAAAAGCCTTTTGTATACACGGGGGACACAGCATCTGTGGGAAAAACAGCGTGGGCAGCATTCCACGGAGGAGCCCTTGTGCCTGTCAGCATTGGTAGCCAAAAGGAAGGAAGAATGGGAAGGTATTGGATAACCTTGTGTGGAAAGAGATAGAGGAAGAAACTTGGAGGAGTAGAGGAGGCACATAGCCCACAAAATTGAGAATAGTCACAGGGGAGAGATGGATAAGTAATACAAACTAGGTGGATGGAAAGCTGGCTGGCTTTGTACGGGTGTCAGTGAGGGGTGGGGAAGAAGGAGGGAAGAAGTGGAAGAGTTGCCCAGCAACAGCCTTCAACAGCGCTTTGTGCCCTGTACCAAACAGGATCTAAAACTTGTATTTGCCTGCATATTTCTGAACTGATGGCCACAAGATTTACGGTAGCAGTTTAACTTCAGATCTGTATCTAGAAAGTACTGGGAATCAAGTCTCTTGAATCCAGTGTTATTAGTTGTGTTGCCAGACACCGGTTATTAGGTCTGTTAGCAGAGCATCAGTCATCTCCTCTAAAGTCTATGAATCTGCTTCGGTGATAATACTGACCTTCTGCTTACTCACCTAATGGATCGGAGATTAGCTTTTATAATCAATCGATATATTATTACAATTCCTAGCCTGATCTGAATAATTATTAAATAGAGGGATCTAAGAGAACTCTGTTGTAGATATAGAGGGGTTTGTGGGGGTTTTTTTCTAACATAGGATAGACGTGAAGTCATGGTAATTAATTTGTTAAAATGTTTCAAAGGACAGGGCTATATATGTGTAAGATACTAGTTTTCTTGCCTTTTGTAGCTCCTACCTAATGCTTGAAAACAGTTATTCACCTTAACATCTTCAAATCTGTTTTTTTTTTAATTCTTTTTTTAAAAGATCTGCTTATACCACCTGGGGGGGGGGGGGTGGGAGGGGGGAGCAGAGAGAGAGAGATCTGCTCCTTTGAAAGTACCTACCTCTCCAATTAATGTATTAAAAAATTCTGCATTTGCTATTTGCCTGCAGGTATGTCGAATGAAAGAAGATTTCAGACTTCTCCAGAAACAACTTCACTAAAAATAAGAATAATAATAATAAAATAGTAATATAAAAACTCCTACCAACTAAGATGCCCCTGGTCTCATTACCTTGTTAGATGTCAGAAAACATTTCCATGAAATGTGTTCTTACAAGGTGGTCTGAACCGCTGTGAAATGCTGCGCGGTTTGTGCTGAGTGGCATTACTCTTGCAGACCTCTTGTAAAGGTGCTTTATCAGACAATGTTTTGACAGATTTTTACAGGCATGATTTTGTTTTCTCTTCCTTCTTCCATGAATAATTGGAGAAATTGATTTAAAATCTCTCCCTCTCTTGTGTATTGAGGGGGAAATATTATTTTTTTTAAGTCTTTACCTACTCTTGGAAGGGAATTCACAAAACAACCTCCAAACCTGCTGGAGTTGGACTTATGTTGTTTTTAGGAAGAGTTAGCAGTCGATCGGCCACTATTAGCAGCGAACCGGGGTCCTGGCCGGTTAAAGCAGTATTAGCAGACTCTAAAACACGCTGAATTTAAGGATGCTGTGCAACACCTAATCGGCGACCGTCTTTCACATCCCCAGCGGATTAAAAAAACCTTGCAAAGCAGGGGAGGCTGAGAGATACAGAACTGTCCTGTAAGGCTGCATCAGCCCACAGGTAACTGACACTGCCTCTTCCTCCGAACGACTCCGGCCCCTCTTGCTTCTCCATCTTCCTACCTTCCCTGCCATCTGTTCCCGCTGCTCCCGCAGCCTCCCCGCTCTCCTCCCGCCAGGGCCTGTCTGAGCAGACGGGTATGAGAGCCTCTGATGAGGTAGGCCTCGGGCCCCTCCATCACTCCTCGCCACGAGGAAAGCACCAGCTGTCTGGCTTCATTTGCATTTTCTCTCCAAAATAATGAAATTAGCCATGAGTATCCTGAGGTGATGCGAGACGCAAATTTAGGCTGGATGTGTCAGCGTGCGCTGGGAAGGGAGAGGGAAGGTCACGGAGGATGCTGGCAGCATTGAAATGGAGGGCAAGACATCTCCTGCCTGCCGCAAGGGCCCCGCAGCCCAGGGAGGCGCGGGACGTGCGGCACGCCTCCCCGCCTCCCTCAGCCCTCCTCACGTGTGACAGACACCTCCACTCCGCATGGGTAACAGCACGGGGATAAAACACGAGGGTGTTTTAGCTTCTTGCCAGCCCTGCCCAGATGTCAGCAGTTAGCTCAAAAGTGCGGCTGGGCGGTATTTTAATTTGTAGGTAGCTGTGTTATGGCAATTTCTGACGAGGCTGGTCTGGCCTCCCGTCACGCATTTTCCACAGCGCTACCATTTTTAATTATCTCAATGTTTGTTCAATCAGGACTCGCCACAGCTATTGTATGGCAATCCTCATCTCCGCTTTGTATTTCTGATCGCCTAAAGTAAAGAAGAAGGTATTTGCTGAAGTGTTCCTAAAACTACTGCTAGCACAGCTGAACGAGGAGAACAAGCTGAGATTCAAGCCTTGCAAGCTCTCATTGCGCTGGGGACGATCACTGGTTCTTCTGTTTTTACTGTTATTCTTTGCACATACATGATTTATATATTGTGTATATATTTATATAGTGTACAAGTATTTATAAAGCATACAAGGAAGTTGGGTCTTCACATTCTGCAGTTTCCTTGTCTTAATCATTCTCCACTGATAAACATAAAGGGTCTTTGGACAGCTTTAAGATACATGGAGAAGAATTGTAACGGTGGAATAACACTGCACCTAGATGGAGACTTAAAATATTTAGAAAAGACATTTTGACAAAAAAGAGATTTAACTTTATTTGTGTGCGTATTTGCTCAAATAATCTTATGATTACTTTAGGTATGCAAGCACCTAATTTTGAGTCGATATTGTGAAATATTCTCAGAAAACAGAATTTTTGTCTCTAAAAATGGATGTTCTTACTCACAACTGGACTCTATAACAGACATATCAAAACTAAATGCACTCAGATTTTACTATTAAATGCTCACATTAAACTCTTCATGAAAACAAAGGGTTAGCAATGCATCATGAACTAATCTCAGAGTGACTAGTTTTAGCAATTAATACATTCAAGAATATGGTAGATTACAGAAAATTCAAATTATCTACTTTTTCAATGCAAATTATTTGCTCTGCTGCAGCAAGCAAGCTATGTACATATAAATATGTGTCTGTGTGCGTGTATAAGGAATGTGCTGGTGTTGGCTGGGCAAGAGTTACCTCAACAGGAAACAAAAAGTCCCAGCTGACAGAACAGATTTGGCCACTCATGACACCTCCAGGCCAGGTGGTTGGTGATGGATCCAAGAGCAGCCTGTGAGGCTGCACTTCCTCTTGCCCATGTGGAAAGATCAAGTGTTTTCCCCCATTTTTTTGTCTTTTGTTTCATATACATAGCAACAGTCTAGGTTTTCCATCCAAGAGGTTGGTTCACAGGTCATAGGGTCATGCTGAGGGCCCCCAAGACAAGATGGAGTATTCTACATGTGGTCTAATGGGTGTTGAGATGCACCCATTAGATAATCATTTCATGAGCAACTGGCTATGCTGTTAACATAGAGGTTGTGACCTGTAAAGACCTTTATTGTTCGGACTACAGATTTTATCAGCAGCCACGTGTTATGTGCAATCATGTTCCATGCTCACATTGTCCAGAAGTCATGTACTGGACTATCTTGAAAAAGAGGGTACGTTTCAGAACTGGTAGATTTGTGAGATTTTTCTAGATTCTTGAGGATGAAAGTGCTTTTTTTACTTTGTACACACTTAATTTCTTACTTGTATCCTGTAGACAATGGGGATATGTATTAAAGTTAGAGTGGAGAGATGATACACGATTACAGTGGATCAGATTAAGACTTTCCCTCATGTGCTTAGAATTTAATCATAAAAATTTATCATCTGGTTTGAGTATAATTTGTCTTGATTTGCACTAATTGCAAGGTTTTAGTGGTATCTTCAGTTCTAACTAATTCTTCACTTTCATCTTCAAACATATTGTACTTCGTTATCTGTTCTGTCCTACTACTTTTCTCCACCTGTGCTTAAAGAGTAAACAAATGTAGAATAAGTCAAGATGGTCTTGCCTAGTTTTTGAAGTCTTCCCCTTACTTTGAAATGAAAACAGATGTCATAAGACTAGGACAGGATATTTTCAAATTCATGAGAGTTTCCAGTGGTTAGAGCAAAGCTGGTTTTCCTATTTGAAGTACAACAGAACTCTTGCAAGTTCAGGATGTGAACAAAGACAGAACCTGGCTTCTGTGATATTCCTGTATCTGCTTAAGGAGGACATGGGAAACTTTTCTTGCAGCCATGAAGAGGAGTAGATTCATATGTGAATGGTAACTGCCTACTCGTAGGACGCATCTCTTTCTCAGGAGTTTCAAAGTCTTAGGTTTGTAATATTCCATTTCAATGGCAGATATATATCTGGAGATGTAGATCTACCCATTTGTCTCAGCTGCTTAATTCATTGTATCTCCCAGGCATTTCTGTACTTGCTTACAGTTCCATATCATACATCATTTCCAGCGGTGAAATACCTTTTTCTACATCCAGTCATGGATATGTTTGATAAGTAAGAGGTGTAATACATGGTGAAGTACGTGTTCAAAAATCATCCCAAGGGCCCAACCTTACCTATTTTTGCGAAAACTTTAAGCTTGATGAGTATGGGGAGCAAGGATGGTACAAAGCGTGCAGGTTCTCTGAGATGGGGCAACATAAGAAGTACTTTGGCATCTACAGTGGTTCTCAAATACCTTCAAGATATCCTTTTTTGATTTGTTTACCAGACAGAATGATTTAAGGGGAGGGTAAACAGACAATGGGAAGTCTTTATTACGTTAATCTTTAATTGTCCAAATCCAAGTAAAATTACATTCCTTGCATTCTTACTTTCTTGCAATCTGGTTCTCACCTCTTCTAACACAAGTTATTTTATCAAGCATAGCAATGACTCAGACCTCTTCAGTGCTTACTCACCACGTATAATGATGCATCTTGCCTGACAGCTCTTCATGTCAGTCAGAAGTCTAGGTCAGGCACTTATCAATTGACCCTGTGTTAAAGGTAGACTCTCATTTCAGCACCTGTCAATAGCAACTTTTGATGCATTTAGAGAGGAGGCTGAATCAGTAGAGTTATTTGTAAGTGAGCATGCATGGACTTTAAAGAAAGGGAAACATTTCTAAAATTCTGAAGCAGTTTGGTGTCTGGTTTATTGGTATTTAATAAAAAGATCTTTTTTTCTTCTTTGCCTAGAGGGCAATTTTCGTTACGCTAATATCACTGGGAGATGTGGCGATAGTGAGAAATGCAGTAAGTCCTACCAATGTACACAGCTAAAGCCCTTGCTAATCTCACATCCCTTTTCTAATACAAATGAACACAAATAAAATGCTGGTCTCTTGTACTGTGCTAATGTGGAAGGAGAACCTTTTGATTATTAGCTGCAGTTACCATGAGCTCCCAACCTGGGATGGTGTCTACACTTCTCCTTCTGAGGTGTTAATCACAAATCTGCCAATCCTGTCCCACTTACAAGACAAGGAAAGAAATGTGAACATGTAAAAATTCACAGAGGGGCCCAGGAAAATTTCCCTGACACACTCCTGCTGTGACACCACAGCAATTGAAGAAGGCCTGTCATTTGGTTGTCAACCTTTGACCTCAACCAGACATATTTTGAAATGATGTGAAAAGAATTGCTGTGCTGTACGGCTGGCTCCTTACAGCTTTGCATGTCTGTCCTTGATGTCAGTCAAAAGTAGTTAACTGGCACCCATGGAGTCTAAAAAAAAAGCTCCTTTAAAATATCAGTAATGACTTCTGTTAGCAAGACTAGCTCTTGTCAAGTAATGACTTTATGACATAAGGTATTGTTTATCTAGGCATCGTTCTCTTACTTGCATTTTAATGAGCCTAATTAATAATAAGTTAGAAGTCCTCAGCTATTTCTTCACAGCTGGACCATATGCACTAATTACACTGAGTGTGCAAACTTAGACTAATCCCTTCGTCAAAAGAAATATTTTAATTTAAAAAACCTCAATGTGCTTTTTTTTCACCTGATTACTTTAAAGATGTAATCTTTTCATTCTGGCAAATTTGCACAGAATCAAAGTAAACCTGGGAGTGGGAGAATTCTATAATTTATAGTTTTTCTAGTGGTAGACTTCATTCTTAAAATAATTGAGGAAGATCATTCAAGAGCAGAGTGGTGTCAGGTTCATTTCTGATGTGCGTTATGTTCCATAAAGGTAAGGGATAATAATTTTTAAGTTGAAGGATAATCACCAGTCTCTATGAAAAGATCCTTCCTGAATAGAAGTATAAAGGATAACTATACTTAGGTGCAAATCTCTATTCTCAAGATACAACAGAACGCATGACACCAGACAGACAACTCCCTAAAAGTTACGAGATAATATTAGTTCCAGTCTAATAATAATGTAGTCAATATCAGATCAAGTATTACTATTTGAAAATAAGAAGGGTGATTTTGCCATAAATGAGTATATCTGCAAGCTAAAGAAATGTCATTTGTTTTTATCATAATTACTAGTTTTCTTTTATAAGGTGAGTCACTTGACTGATATATTGGAGTTCGATTCTTTTTCAACAGGAAAAAGACCATACAATACTTTTCCAATCCTTTGATGACAAATTTAACTATACAACTGTCCATAGATTGCAATAGAGCACATTAGGAGCTAGAATCAAGAATTATGGTTAACTTCAGACTATATTCTATCACTATGTTAGATGGTTAAGTACCCTGATATCAAAACAGTAGTGGTATTAGCGATTCAATAACTAAGAAGGGGATGTTCAAAAAAATGTAGGTATCAAAATCCCGTTGGCAGATATGAAAATGGCCACTCATTAGACATCCAAATGTTTTCTAACTTCATATTTGTTCAAACTCACATCTGTCTATCTTCACAGCAGAAATCAAACCAGCCACATGAAACATGAACTCCCCCAAGCAGGATCACTGTTGTCCAGCTATGTTGTTTTCAGACAATAAAATCTTGACAGAATTAGACGGTCCGCTTAACAGCTTTTCAGGTTAGCCGATAAAGAATGTTAGATTCATACCCATATGCACTGAAAATAGTTGGATTCTCAGGTCTGTATGTGGAAGTAGGTTTTGGGACACTACATACTGGCAGGTGGTCATACAACTCCCATTTCTTGTTTACTGACTTGAACCACTGCTAACTTTGACAGCAGCACTGTTATTCCCTTTTGACTTTGTTTTTTTTTTTTTAATTCCAGGCTGTTGTTTGAATTGGGTTAGTCTGCTGACTGAAGAATGGTGCTGGTGTACCTTCTGCCTCTTCTGCATTTTTGCCTGTAAGGCTCCTTCCTGAAATGAGCAGTGACAAGTTTTTCTCAACAGCTTCCATACCTGTGTGTGAAGATATATGTGCATGTGCCTTGGGAATATATCTTTAGTATTAGCCTCTGCTGATGGAACCAACAACTCTTAACCCAAAGAAAACTTTTTCCCATTTGCCAAAGAAATAAATTGCTCCTGCACATGATCACACATGAAGCCACTACAGAGCTAGAGAGTCATCCACTACGGTATCATCCCTCCTCCTTCATCTCTTCATCTCTTACCCCTGTGCCACTCTCAAAAAAGTTTCAGTTCTTTCAATCAGTTCCCCAATATCTGCAACCTCAACATACCTCTGGGTTCTTTTTTAACAGATATGCTGTGTACCTGACCCCAAGTCATCTATTCTTAATAAGTTACACTGCTATGTATGGTTAGCCACACTATTAGCTGAAGTGTCCACAAGTATCCTATTTATTAGCATACAGTTTTCAGTGGCAGGACTGGAATGAGTAAGTTGGAATGAGCAAATGTTGCTACCAGGAAGGAAAGACTTTGGTTATAAAGTAATCCTCCTGTATGTACACATTGAAAAGATCTTTTCCAAAAGTTTGGTTATAAAGTAATCCTTCTACATTGCAAAGCCCTTTTCCCCAACAAAATATGACATTAGGCAGCTACCTCAGCCTGGATGCACATAAAGAATGTGAGGCCTTTCAGCAAAGGAAAAATTGACCTGATGTCATGAAATTTGGTTCGCCAGACAGAGACCCAGTTTCAGCCTGGAAACTCACTGATGTGGAACTGAAAGCAGTTATTTGTGGAATTCCTACCCCCACAGGCTGGTCAGGGGCCACATCTATATAATTCACATATTGTTCTGAGGACTATGAAGCCCTATTCGATTTAAATTCTTTTTTTTTTTTAATAAAGGCACAAAACCTATGTAAATGTGGATTTTTTTTCTTTCACCAGCTGCTTCTGTTCTTCCCACTTACATTATGGTGCTTCCACTGCAGTCTCAGGCTGGTGCAACGAAGAGATTAAAGGAGGCGACGGTAGGTTGAGACCTTTTCCTTGTCACCCGTCCTGACATTGCTCTTGCCACTATGGTCTCGTCTATTGTATGTAGATTCATTTTAACTATTTCAGAGAATCTCAGCAATTCCAGCATATATGCTGGGAGGCTGTTTGGCCATCTAATACATTTTTCCAATAAGAACTTTTTCCTGATGTCCTCAGCCTAAATTTCCTATTCCTTATTTTCATTCCATTAGCCCCTGTTGCACTTTACTGTACCTTTCTATAATTCTTCATTCCTTCTGGCTCATCCACCCTACAGATCATTGCAAACCATTAGCTCATCCTCCCTTATTTGTTGTTTAGCCAAGCTTTCACTATGTATCTTCAGATCTTTCAACCTTTGTCTCAGCGAAGTGCTGTTAACCTTTCAAGTATTGACTCTGGAAATATAATAGTTCTTTCATAATGAGTTACTCCATGCATAATAGTTTGCATCAAAATTTAATAACGATGCTTTATCTTCTTTCTAGAAAAACAATCACAATCAAATTAAGAATATCTTTTACAAAACTATAACAAGCATTTTTGTAATTTGGAACAGAGGGAAACTTTCCAGCAATACAATTAAATGAGTTTGAGGTTTCTATTCTATGTTGTTCTCTTGTAAATCTGAATGCTATTGATTACTTGTCTAATTTGTAGTATTTCCCTGGGTCTCGCCAGACAAACAGGGTTATTACACCAGACAATCTCCCCTCAGCTAAACACTTATGGTCTAATCCTTAGAGTCCCTCTCCATGACAGAAAGGTTTTATACAGCAGCTTGCTCTATGAACAGACCTCACTGCTCTGAAGGACAATGTGCTGCTGGTATGGGCATATTTCAGAAAAGACAGTTCCCCCTCCTGTTAAGCATTGGCCTACGTTCACCTGTTTTCTTATGGAGATGCACATTTTTGGAGTAGCTACAGTACATCTAGAGATGTCCTTGGTGTCAGGGTGAGCTCTGGAGCCAGAGGTTGTCAGCAGCACTGAACTTGATGAAATTGAATAGTGAGCAGAGAGAAGGCAGAAGGAAAGACCCTGAGCTGAAGCTGAAGCTGAAGCTCAGATGAAATTTCTTACTAAAGACCAGCCACCAGCTACAACAATTCAGGGCCTGACCCACAGCTCCCGGAAATCAGCCTGCTTTCATTTTTGGTGCTGTTATCAGTTGCAGCAGCACTACCACTGCACGCTCAGGAACTCTGGTTGTGAACCAACTGAAGGAAGGAAAAGAGACTAACTGTACCTAAATTACCTTCTCTGTGCTTAATTTATGCTGATACTAAAGTTTGTTCCCTCAGGACCTTCCAAATATAAACACAAAATCCTGTTTCCATTGGAAAGCTGAGAATCTCTCCCCTCCAGAAGGTTAGCGCTCCAGTTTATAACCTTGATATATTGTCTGATCCTAACCTTGTTATTTAATTAAGTGTGGGCTCCAGAGCGGTGCAATTCTGAGGTGCTAATACCGTGTTCAGTGAAGAAGAGGACATTGCTGTGCTTTTTTCAACGGAAGGCAGCAGTGTAAGAATGAGTGTTTAAATACAATGCTAATTATCTGCCACAGGAATTACTTTTACTGTTATAAAGCATTTTCTTCTTCTTTGCTTCCCATCCAGCTAATTTAGGTACATACACAATTATTTTTAGCAATGATTAATGGATTAATCTAACGATATGGGATTAGCGTATTAGTCTCAATATCGCATCAGATGTCAGATTATTTTTCTGCCTTATGACTTTGAGAGTTCATAGAACTGTTTTGGATGGATTTGGGGAGTGGGGAGGTGGTAAATGTCCTTTCTTTTTTTTTTTTTTTTTGATTTTTACCTTTTTGGTTTGGTTTGTTTTGTTTTTTTCAGTACAAACAGAGTACTATTCCTGGACTATGTTGGGAGCCTGACGTCACCCCTCAGTTCCATCATACAGATTTTTTCTGGGGCAGTAAGATCTCTGTTAAGAGATGTGGCAAGGCCTTTCCAAATATTGTTCCACTATTTTTGCCATTTATGGCCTTTTAAAATGACATGAAATGGGTTAGCTGAAGGTTGCTAACATATCCAGCATTTACTATCGTTAGATAAACCTGCTTTATGTATAGTGGCAGGTTGTTTTGTGTTTTTTTTAAGGGAGCTGTTTGATGTTGATCAGATCTTTTAAATTATAGAAGTGGTCCCAGTGGAGACGGATTAGTAAGCAGAGGGTAGATGAGGCAGTCAAAAGCGCAAACTGCAATTTACCACATGGTCTGTGCAATTTATCACACAAACGTCTTTGACGCATACGTGGTACGTGTGTATCCTACAAGTTTGATTGTGTTGTGCTTATCTACTCACTTAAGATGTTACCCAGCCTTCTCCTAGTACTGAAAAAAGGCTAAAGTTGCACTGGGAGTTTGCTACTATTTGGTCTACAAAGCATGGTGTAATAATGAACATATTCAAAGCAGAAATTCTTTGTGCTGAGGATCACCACAAAATTTTTATTAAGACAGATGCTGAAAACAAGGCTCACCCTCAGGTTAGATACGAGTGCAAAAGAAAGAAAAACACCTTAAGAACTCTGTGCATGTCTATACAACCTAAACGCAGTACTGCACAGAGGTATCTGTGCTAGCTAATACATAGAGATGTATTTTTTGTGGTCTGCAGATAACTGCATGGATATTAATGAGATTCAGTCATTTGTGCTAGAGGCAACATTTCTCCTAGATCGTTTTATTTGTTCCATATTTTTATCTAGTGCTGCATCAGAAGGGTTTAGTTTGCTAGAGTTTCTTTAAAAATTACATCGTGAAAACAGTGCAGCCATCGTGCTGTGTGCACCTGATAATGTTCTGCACCATCAGTAATTCCTACAATGCTTTGTGCTATTATGAAAACACTGAAACGGAATCAATGCTTTTATAGAAAGAGCCTATTGATTAAAAAATAACACATATATACACTATCATTTTTTTCAGCTGGGACTATAGGTCCTATAACAAATTAGAATGTTACCAGTAAAGAGTGAATAGTCACCATTTCTTGATTACATTTTAAATTAAAAATAACAAATTCTGTACATGTTAAGACAACAGTGTTAACATGAAGAAAAACAGGAGAATAAGATACAAGTTTAAAGGTAGATTTTTAGTGATGATATAACTTAGAAAACGATTCATAATATCTTGCTGTTCATTAATGCTGCCTAATTATTGATTGTAAAAGATTTGTATGTGCAGCAAGGAGGAAATCCAAGTTCTAGGATGAAGAATATACAACATTTTCATTGTCTAATGAAATTCATTTTTCAACCAAAGGGATACCCAAGACAGATCAAAATGAAATAGCTTGAAAAATGCATGAATTATTACAATTTTTTAAATACATAAGAAGTAGAGTAGCCAAACAGAGGATGACTCCCAAAACCTCATTGGAGATAGATGAAAGGATTTGTCACTCCTAGCTGTGTGTACATGAACAATAAGTTATTTATCATGCCGGCTAAATAACTGGTGAAAAATGAACTAAACACTCCTCTTTGATCTATTTTAAGGTAAGTACATTTCACATGCTCCTCCCTTTCACGTTGCAAACATGGGAAAGCTGGATTTTAAGGCAAATTTCAGAATTCAGGTGAGTTTTCGTTTGTGGAAGTGTAGGGAGGTTTAAGCAGCACTGATGGTTGCTGATGAACTGTTACTTAAGAAACCTACTAGAGTTGCCAGAGGAAGCTTGTGACATGCTGTAAGTTTAATTATGTTCAATTCATTAACACAATTAGAGCTGTGAACAAATTTATCGACACAGCCAGAATCACTTAGAAACAGCTAGTAAGTCACAGATTACGGGGACTTGTTCTCCATCCCTACATGTCGAGCACGATTCCCTGGCAAAATACATCAGTCGGTCATTTGGGAACATGTCTTTGATGCCAGGGGTTTGCTCTTTTCCCTGGATTAGATTAGTCGTATTTCAGCAGAAAGGTCTAATCACACCCTATAATGAAAAACAGCCTGAAAGCAAAGGCCTTTACATGCATTAGTGTCAAGCACTTGTGAATGATTCCTTTGCTGGATTTACCTACTGATCTATTTGTTGATAAAAGAGAGATACATTTCAGGTCCAGAACTTGATCAAAATCAGAATTTCTTCACAATTTGGGGGGAACCCTTCTGAGAGCTCTAGTTTTGTTTTGAGCATGTGTTTGTAAGTATAATAAGTAAGTCAATGAAGGATGGATAGGGGATTCAAGGAGGAATGTATAGGAGAGGTCTAAAGGGAAAAAAACCTTCCTGAAATTTCTGTTCTGTGCTTTCACCACAGCACCTCCCTTTTTGTGATCCACTCCCCAAACCTGTAGCTCACAAGAAATTTCTGCAAGATCAGAATAGTCTTTGTGAAAGTGCCATTGCAGCTTAAACTACTTCCCAGCAACCTGACTACACTTGGGCAGGATTGCTAACAAATCCCCATAGTTGTTTTCACAGGCCCACTGTGATAAGTGAACCAAGCAGATGGAAGGAAATTATATGAAGTATTTTGGACTGTCTTCCCCAGTCTGTAGCCTGATTTCTCTGCTTTTCCTCCACCTCTTGGGTTAGGAGATTTAAGGAAGTGAGCTAAGGTGGAAAGCGAATCTTTACTTTCTTGACTGTGTAAGGAGCTCGTGTAAAGGGTCCCTTCTAATCACAGATGTTTGGGAAATAAGCTCAGTTCAAGTCTGTGCAGTGTCAAGTTGCTCCTAAAGACTGTTGAACATTCCTAGTTTTGTCACTGATAGATGATGAAAGAATAAAGTCTGTGTGCTTATTGATCTTTTTCTTTCATTTTAAAAGCAGAGTTCTCTTCCCGTTGAGCTTCAGGGCACAGAATAGTCCCAGATAAAATAGTAAGTTTCACAGAAGTTTGCTTTTCATATCAGTCAGCTAGGAACAGCTTAAAATTCATGGCCATTAGGAAATGTACTTACAGAGATGTGTAGTGAAGCTCAGAAACAGCTTGATTTCTTTTTCCAAGTAGGATTTTGTAGCTCTGGGGGCCATACAACAAATCAAAACAAAATGTGGGAAGAGGGTACACTGCTTGCCACTAATTTATGACAGTCAGGCAATAAACACGATCATCATTGTTCCTTTGTTAGGCTTTATGAACAATTTGAATGGTCTTGATTCTCATAGAATCATAGAATCATTAAGGCTGGAAAAGACTTCTAAGATCATTGAGTCCAACCGTCAACCCAACACCACCATGCCCACTACACCATGTCCCTAAGCGCCACATCTACACGTCTTTTGAATACTTCCAGGGATGGTGACTCAACCACTTCCCTGGGCAGCCTGTTCCAAGGCCTGACCACTCTTTCAGTAAACACGCTCCAGCACCTCAATGTTCTTCTTGTAGTGAGGGGCCCAAAACTGAACACAGTATTCGAGGTGCGGCCTCACCGGTGCCAAGTACAGGGGCACGATCACTTCGCTACTCCTGCTGGCCACACTATTTCTGATACAGGCCAGGATGCCATTGGCTTTCTTGGCCACCTGGGCACACTGCCGGCTCATGTTCAGCCGGCTGTCAATCAGCACCCCCAGGTCCCTTTCCTCTGGGCAGCTTTCCAGCCACTCTTCCCCAAGCCTGTAGCGTTGCCTGGGGTTGTTGTGACCCAAGTGCAGGACCCAGCACTTGGCCTTGTTGAACCTCATACCGTTGACCTCAGCCCATCGATCCAGCCTGTCCAGGTCCCTCTGCAGAGCCCTCCTACGCTCAAGCAGATCAACACTCCCACCCAACTTGGTGTCGTCTGCAAACTTACTGAGGGAGCACTCGATCCCCTCATCCAGATCGTTGATAAAGATATTGAACAAGATCGGCCCCAATACTGAGCCCTGGGGAACACCACTTGTGACCGGCCGCCAACTGGATTTAACTCCGTTCACCACAACTCTCTGGGCTTGGCCGTCCAGCCAGTTTTTTACCCAGCGAAGAGTGCACCTGTCTAGGCCGTGAGCCGCCAGCTTCTCTAGGAGAATGCCGTGGGAGACAGTGTCAAAGGCTTTACTGAAGTCCAGGTAGACCACATCCACAGCCTTTCCCTCATCTATTAGGCGGGTCACCTGGTCATAGAAGGAGATCAGGTTGGTCAAGCAGGACCTGCCTTCCATGAACCCGTACTGGCTGGGCCTGATCCCCTGGTTGTCCCGGACATGGCTCGTGAGCGCCCTCAAAACGAACCGCTCCATGCTCTTCCCCGGCACCGAGGTCAGGCTGACCGGCCTGTTGTTCCCCGGATCCTCCTTCCGGCCCTTCTTGTAGATGGGCATCACATTGGCAAGCCTCCAGTTGTCCAGGACCTCCACTGTTAGCCAGGACTGCTGGTAAATGAAGGAGAGCGGCTTGGCAAGCTCCTCCACCAGCTCCCTCAGTACCTTTGGGTGGATCCCATACGGCCCCATAGACTTGTGAACTCCCAGGTCGTTAACTTCTTCCTCTTGGATTATGGGGGTTTATCCTGCTCGCAGTCCCTGTCTTCCAGCTCAGGGGGCTGACTACCCTGAGGATAACCGCTCTGACTATTAAAGACTGAGGTGAAGAAGGCATTAAGTACCTCAGCCTTATCCTCGTCCTTGGTGGCAATGTTCCCCCCCGCATCCAATAGAGGATGGAGATTCTCCTTGGCTCTCCTTTTGTCATTAATATACTTGTAAAAACATTTTTTGTTGTCTCTCATGACAGTGGCCAGGTTGAGTTCTAGCTGGCCTTTTGCCTTTCTAATTTCAACTCTGCATGACCTAACGAGATCCCTGTACTCTTCTTGAGTTGCCTGCCCCTTCTTCCACAAGTGATAAACTCTCCTTTTTTTCCTGAGTCCCAGCCAGAGCTCCCCATTCAGCCAGGCCAGTCGTCTTCCCCACCTGTTCTTCTTAAGGCACATGGGGACAGCACATGCGCCTTTAAGACTTCCTTCTTGAAGAACGTCCAGCCTTCCTGGACCCCTTTGCCCTTCAGGACTGTCTCCCAAGGGACCCTCTTGACCAGTGTCCTGAGCAGGCCAAAGTCCGCCCTCCGGAAGTCCATGGTAGTGGTTTTGCTGGTCCCCCTCCTTACTTCACCAAGTATTGAGAATTCTATCATTTCATGGTCGCTAAGCCCAAGCCGGACTCCGACCACCACATCTCCCACCAGTCCTTCTCTGTTTGTGAACAGCAGGTCAAGTGAGGCACCTGCCCTGGTAGGCTCGCTTACCAGCTGTGTAAGGAAGTTATCTTCCACACTCTCCAGGAACCTCCTCAACTGTTTCCTCGCTGCCGTGTGGTATTTCCAGCAGACGTCTGGAAAGTTGAAGTCCCCCACGAGAACAAGGGCTAGCGATTGTGAGACTTCTGCCAGCCTCTTGTAGAATATTTCATCTGCTTCTTCATCCTGGCTAGGTGGTCTATAACAGACTCCCAGCAGGATATCTGCCTTGTTGGCCTTCCCCCTCATCCTTACCCACAAGCACTTGACCTCATCATCACTACCATTGAGCTCTAGACAGTCGAAGCACTCCCTAACATAGAGGGCTACCCCACCGCCTCTCCTTCCTCGCCTGTCCCTTCTGAAGAGCTTATAGCCATCCATTGCAGCACTCCAATCGTGAGACTCATCCCACCATGTTTCCGTGATGGCAACTAAGTCATAGCTACCCCGCTGCACAATGGCTTCCAGCTCCTCCTGTTTGCCGCCCATGCTGCGTGCATTGGTGTAGATGCACTTGAGTTGGGCTGCTGATTTCTCCCCCGACATTGGCGTGCCGCCCCTAGGCTCTACTCTAGTGAGCCTGGTTTTATCCCCTTCTCCCTTCGAACCTAGTTTAAAACCCTCTTGATGAGCCCCTCTGTTCTACCTAACAGAGGGCAGCAGTCTACAGCTCCACATCATCTGGTTCACAGATTTATTTCCTTGAAAATTAATTTGACCAAAATAGTCAGTTTCCAGTAGATCCTGACACAGAGGATGTCTACAAAACCGCGTGTGGTTCTCTGTGTCTGTTGCATCCTGTGTAGGATGTATAAATTCTGCATGCGACTCTCACCACAACTAAGTAATAGTCTCTGGCACTAACACATGTTAGCATTACTTTCCAGAGTCGCTAACTCTTATTATTATATTGCAGAATGAGAAAAGGACAGGATAGTCCCCATCTTGGATCAGGACTGGTGATGCCAGTAACCAAACACCTGTCTTTAACTAGGCTGGGATGAACTTATGAATTTGCAGGTACCTGCAATGTGGGTGAGAGGCTTCTTGAGAATTTTTTTTTTCCCTACTTTCTGCTGAATGCTTTAAAAATACTAAAAGAAAATATATGCTCTGATATATCATAGAATCATAGAATTATAGAATAGTTTGAGTTGGAAGGGACCTTTAAAGGTCATCTAGTCCAGCCCCCCTGCCATGGGCAGGGACATCTTCAACTAGATCTGGTTGCTCAGAGCCCTGTCCAACCTGACCTTGAATGTTCCCAGAGATGGGGCATCTACCACCTCTCTGGGCAACCTGTTCCACTGTTTCACCACCCTCATAGTAAAAAAATTCTTCCTTATATCTAGTCTAAATCTACCCTCTTCTAGTTTAAAACCATTACCCTTTCTCCTATCGCAACAGGCCCTACTAAAAAGTTTGCCCTCATCTTTCTTATAAGCCCCCTTTAAGTACTGATAGGCCACAATAAGGTCTCCCTGAAGCCTTCTCTTCTCCAGGCTGAACAACTCCTACTCTCTCAGCCTTTCTTCATAGGAGAGGCGTTCCATCCCCCTGATCATTTTCATGGCCCTCCTCTGGACCCGCTCCAACAAGTCCGTGTCTTTCCTGTGCTGAGGACCCCAAAGCTGGACACAGTACTCCAGGTGGGGTCTCACCAGGACGGAGTAGAGGGGCAGAATCACCTCCCTCAACCTGCTGGCATGCATTGCAGAAGTAAAATTCATATATACCTTTTGCAGCATTTACAACATATTAATTGCAGAGATGTACTTAATAATATAGTAGAGCTGTTGGCTCTACATTAATTGCACTATTAAAAACCATATATACTGTACATACACTATTTCGCAAGCAATTCATAGAGCATCTGAAGGCCTTTAATAGTGTGCTTGTTTTGGCTGGGATAGAGTTAATTTTTTTTATAGTGGCTAGTATGGGGCTGTGTTTTGGATTTGTGCTGAAAACAGTGTTGATAACACAGGGATGTTTTCGTTACTGCTGAGCAGTGCTTGCACAGGGTCAGGGCCTTTTCTGCTTCTCACCCCACCCCACCAGCGAGCAGGCTGGGGGTGCACAAGAAGTTGGGAGGGGACACAGCTGGGACAGCTGACCCCAGCTGACCAAAGGGATATTCCATACCATATGACGTCATGCTCAGCATATACAGCTGAGGGAAGAAGAAGGAAGGGGAGGACATTTGGAGTGATGGCGTTTGTCTTCCCAAATAACCGTTAAGCGTGATGGAGCCCTGCTTTCCTGGAGATGGCTGAACCCCTGCCTGCCCATGGGAAGTAGTGAATTAATTCCTTGTTTTGCTTTGCTTGCGTGCACAGCTTTTAATTACTTACTTCTGTCTTTATCTCAACCCACGAGTTTCCTCACTTTTACCTTTCTGATTCTCTCCCCCATCCCACCGGGGGGAGTGAGCGAGCGGCTGCATGGGTCTTGGTTGCCAGCTGGGGTTAAACCACAACAAATAGCTATCATAAACATTAATAATAAAATATATAAAGGATAAGCTATCATGACAATTGCAGAGGAAAACAATGACCTGTGTATTTTAGATGAAGTAGTTTACATGCATGTTATGGTGTTACTTACATTCACTTAACAATTTACTGAAAAGCTTTATTTAAGGGTTAGATAACCTGATGGGTTAATGCACTAGCTTTTCACATCAGAAGACTGAAGTCAAATTTGATTTTGGCTGTACGTGAATTGTGTTTTGGTAGGTTCCACTTCTTAATGAATCTTTCAAGCAGCAAAACTATGATAGAATTTGATATAATTCATCAGAATTAACTTTTCTGCCCAGGACGAATCCAGGAAAAGTGTATCTGAGGCCACGAAAGAGGTTGCAATGGAAAAGCTAAACTGCAAAGCTTCTATCTTACCAATTACACCTTTAATGTTATTAAGCAAATAAAAAGTAATTCACTGAGTTGCTGCTATGAGCATTATTCTGGAGCCAGTAACGGACTGGTGATAACAGCCGGTCCTTTTTATCATTAACTGAAAGACCAGGGAGTATGATTATCTGTAATTACATATACATCTCACTGTGCAGCGCCATGAAGAGGTCCCAAGCCAACCCCAGGCTAGCTAGATCCAGCACTTTTAGATATGTGTAGTCTTGTGTAGATTCATGTGTCCATTCTGGGATGTAAAACTATACTCTGCCCACACCATCTCTGTTCGGCTTTGCACTGCGCTGTGTTAGACACCCCTGCCTGATTAGCGCCTCTGCAGGAATTTCTTCTACAGGGCTGAAATGCACCAGTGTAAACCAGTAGTGACTCCAGAAGCCATTTTAACTGGCTTCTTTAAAAACAGAAAGCTAAAAAAGGTTTACATTTGTAAACAAACAACAGTTTCAATCTCTAACTATGCTTTTCACTGTCTTAACACTAACCTTTTTCTTCACGTTAGCTTTTTGCATCAATCTTTCAGAGCACAATAGCAGAAAGTCATTGTGGATCTACCATGGCCATAGCTGTGATATGGAACTTCCCTTTATTGATCAGGGATACAGTTCTGCCCCTGGGTCCCCAAAGTCAAGCTAACCAGTCTCTTGCCTACAGCACAAGAACTGTATCTGCTTGCAGTTTGAATCAGCAGAGTGGCTGACACCAACTCACATGCACAGAAGCTGATTGATGAAGCATGATGCATCCCTTAATTAAGCAGAAGCTACTAATAAAAATGAACTTACTGGATGATTTGTGTGATTCTTGCAAGGCAGCCATATGTGCTGCACACTGGTAGTGGGAAAGGGTGGTATGCAGCTGATGCTGGGAAACTACAAAAGAGGAAACTTGTTAAGAGAGGCAGTTTGTGTGCTGTCACTATTCAGGGCAGTCTATAATTAATGCCCTCCTCGCTTATCCTTGCTTCTGTGATAAGTTGTCCTCTCCTCCCTCTCTGCACCCTTTCAGCATTAGTCCTTGCCGTTGCTGCTGCTCCCACAACTGCATTTATTTTTACTTCTTTTTTAGCTGTGACTGCAGCATTTGGGGGGATAAAATTCCTTGAATCTGCACATCTGTTCTCTTTCCTGTGAGCTGTAAACATGTGTTTGTCTCAGCAAACCTTCACAGCAGTCAGGGTCCAGATGCCTCTTCCTGTGCTTGTCTACAACACTTCACTGCAGCATTTTCCTAGGGAGAAGGACCACACTTGGTGGTGGGATCAGGAGGAGGTTCCTGGAAGTCATTCTCTTTACCGTTGGCCAGCTGCAGTTGCTTTACTTAAGTATGCTGTTCACCTCTTGAAGTTCCAAATTAGTTTTAGTAAGATGGTACAACCTCGTAGGATTGCATTGCCAACTAATCACTAAGTAACAGCCTAGAGGTCAGGATGTTGTGAAAACGTGGCAACAGTTTTTCTTAGTTACTGTCCATGGTCTGCAAGTATTCTTGCTGCGAGCCAGAGTTACGAGCACAGAATTTAAAGGGAGAAGTGATGTGTAATGATTGTATCCTCAAGCTCCCCACTCCATATGTCTGAGAATTAAAACGTTACTTCCAGATGTATGTTCCTTTAACAGGCTGAATAAAACAGACTCTTTAATCTCATTTGCTTGGGGAACATGATAATGTCTTCATGCAAACAAATGTTCTTTTTCTGCAATTGTCCACAGTGAAAACCAGCAAAGAAATCCCTTCTTCAATATATTCAGTCAACTTTTATTAAAACTAAGCTGGAAATGAGTGGCTAGACAAGAGTTCTGTAGGAAAGGGTCATGAATTTAGCACAAATCAATAAAGTCAAACCTTAGAAAAGAAGCAAGCCTCCTACCAGGATACATAACAGGAATGTTGTCCGTAACACCTGTGATACAGCCCTTTTGTTCTGCTGAGCACAGCTAAGAGCGCAGCTACAATGTTCAGTTTCCGTTGCCACCTTTGAGAGATATGTAGACCTAATAAAGTGAACCCAAATGATCAGAAGTCTAAATGGGAAGAAAATGAAAGAACTGGGATTGCTTGGTCTAAGGAAAAAAAAAAAAATAACAGGAAAACATAGGAGTGATCTTCCTATTTGTAAAAGGCATCTGGTAAAGAAAAAGGAACAAACTTTTCTTCATGCCCTTGCTCAACAGAACAAAAAATAGCAAGTCTAAATTGGAGCAATGGTGATTCAGACTTAAACATTAGGAAAACTTTTAAACAATAAGGATAGTTAAACACCGGAATAAATTGCCTAGGGATGTTTTGGAATCTCCGTGATTGGAGCTTTGTAAGAACAGGTTAGACAAACATCTGTCAGGAATGATTTAGGTACAGTTGATCTTGCCTTGGGGTAGGGGGATGAACTAGACAACCTCTAAAGGTTCCTTTCAGCCCTCTTTCCTATGATTCTGTAAAAAAATACGTGAAATGATTGCATGTAGAATTGAGTTTGGCACCTTTTAGTAAATCTCATTGTTTCTACCTTTCTCTTGTTCGCTTTGCAGCTCAGCCATGCTGAAGACTCCAGGTCTCAACAAGAATCTTAAAAAGCTGTTTGATGCCAAATAGTGCTCTGGTTCTTTTACACTGTTACATTTAATTAGGGTTTCTAATTAATCTTCTCTGTGTATTACACTATATCCAGCCATCAATATTAATAAAATCTTTACTTAGTTTAAAGATTCTCTGAAAGTTTTCATTTGGAAAGTGAGGCCATCTGGCCTCTCTACCTCACTAGGATTAGATTCTGGGTAAAGTGTACTCCATCTGTTTCTGAGATTCATGTACATAGTACACAGGAATGTGTGTTGGGGCAAGGCTAAGGAGGGATTTCATTGCCAAGATAGCTGAAATACAGTCAGATCTGTCTCGAGAATCTCTTTGATATTCTCAAGGCAAAAAATAGGCAAATTTCCTTTCCAAAATGTTCTCAACATCTCTTTGGAGAAGGGTTGTTTATTGCTTCCCATTGTGTGAGGTGAAGTCTTCCACTGAGGATATACCTCAACCCTGAACATAATTAGTATAAAATATTGAAATGGTAATCCCTGTTTTACACTGGGGTTCCTGAGAAAGATTTTTCAGCCTACCCTGGGTATTGCTGAGGAGTCCCTGACAAAGGTGTAGTACTGAGAGCTATGGAACAGTGCTGCTGGCAGACAGTATGGCGGTGCAGAACAAACCCACCTATTTAAACGCAGTTTGTGAGCTAGGATGAGCTGGGTCCCACCTGCTTGTTCATTTGTTCATATCCCCTTAGCACCCACACATGGTGTCTGGCAGCTCCTTCACTTTATTAAATAGGCAAATCAAATGCCTTGATTTACTAAACAAAGTACAGTATGTTTTGCAAGTGGGAATTTTGGCAGTTGTAATGCTTCCCCAGCTGTGCTTATAAGGTGACTTTTTAAAATGACCATACATCCAGAGGACTAGATTTCCCAGTCGTCTTCCCTTACTCTGTATTTGGAGCGACCTTGTGGTTGAACTCCCTGTGATCTGGGTTCTGTTCCAGCCATAGCACGTGCCTCCTCTTAGCCTCTGCCCTTGTCCTATTAGTAAAAGAAGACATAGAGCAGTTATGGGGCAATCACCTAACTGGCAACAGACGCTTATTTTACCATTTTAGGCTCATTCCCATCTTTCTGTTCTGGTTTGGGTTGGATGATATTAAAAATATCCTATGAATTACTGTCCATATGAAATTTTGAGTCAGTCTTAGATTTCTGTCCATCACTGGGTGAAGATCCAGGATGAACGGAACATTTTCCATAGCATTTTGATCAGAACAACTTGTAAGGTTTTATTGCTACTGAATTTAAATCCTATTTCTGATTTGACCTTGAATCACAAACTACACATTGACATTTAACAGGAATATCACTTTTCCAGACCTTTTATATTCAAATTTTTTTGCCATAGTCAATAGAGTGTACGCGTGGAAAAATGCCACATCCTGTTGGGTTCTCATCCTTCTTGACTGAAACCCACGGAGACAAAAGGTGTGCAAAAAAGGTTTGAACACTAAAACCACTTCATTAAAAATTACCATGGGTATGTGGAATTTCTTCCTCTTTTTTAATGTTTAAAAACCAGCATATGTTGTTTAAAAAACAAACAAAACCAAAAAAGAGCTGCAGGAGAGTTTTGAAAGAGATAAGTATGACAATTTGGCTCCTGGATGTAAAGAACCATTAGCTGAGACTTAGCTTCCTTAGCGTAGCCATTTAGAACTTCAAGTAGATAACAGTGACTTTCATTGATAGTGGCAGATTTATGGGGCCATCATTAAAAAAGAGCAAAGTGGCCTTGACTAATGTTTTCAATGGATGAGGTACATACTTGCTTTCCAGCAATATCAGACATGCAACACTACTTTTCCTGCCTGTTCTTTTTTTGAGAAAAGATATAAATTTTGACCAAGGGAAGACTAGCTCTTTTCTTGAGGCTCCCTGTTATAGTTTTTGATGGAACAGACAGAGATCTGCACAAAAATTTCCTCTGCTCCACACCTTCCTCTTTTCTGATAGGTTCCACTTCAGGTCCCTAAATAAAGATTTGGATTATTTGGGCACCACTAGTGTAATTTGGAAAAAATGAACACCATCATTTTCTTTGACATATGAAAATACAGATTATCTGTATCTGTCTTAGAAGCCATCACTGAGTAACAAATACAAGCAGGCTTCATTATCGGAAGGGGCATCACTAGGATCACGAGGATGAATAGATTATTTTCAGCTTCTAATTGCAGTTGATGACATAGAAAAAACTTTTCACTTTCTATAACATTGTTGTTTAGGTGTACTTCTTAAAGTCAGCTCTGTCAAAAATAAAAAAAGTGTGAGAATATCCAATTTTGCAAACACTTTGAGCAACCCATCAAAAGCTTTATGACAGAGAGCTATAAAACATACATCTCCTACCTCTGACGTTCCAGGAGTGGTTCAAAGCAAGTGGTAGCAAACAGGGTCTGAACAGCCCCAGTAAACCAAGGCAGCCAGCTGGGTTAGGCCCACAGCTGGGACCCTGACCAGTGTTAATCCCCATCGCTCTTCTGACTCACTTCTCTCCTCAGCTGGCAACTTATTTCCCCCTTCAGCTTGGTCCCCCATCAGAGTCCCATTCCCAAAGAGGAAAACATGCCTTCTGCATTAAGTTTCTTGGGAGCCGCATATAATGCCAGGCTTTTACATCGGTGTCTTCTGAATTAAACTATTGCACTGTCTATTGTGCAAGGCTGTGTTCTGGCAGAAAAGTTTCTGATCCTTATTGAAATATGGGGCTATGCTATCTACACTGTTCTTCTATGTATTTTAGAGTACAAAATTGTCTGTGCAGAAGTTGAGAAGAACTGAAGAGAGATGCATGTGAAGCAACTAAGTAGTGAATGGTTCCCTAGTCCTATTCTGTCAGTGCACTGGTGTCCTCTGAAAGCCGTTTCAGACTATACCTTTTCATTTTGTTTTTCAGTTACTTGTAAGTGCTCTTACACCCCAGGCATGTTCAGGTTTGGAGTAAGACAAATATTCTAAAACCACTGTCATTGTCTACTCAGGAACCTGTTGGACATGACCAGGAGAGCATTTCTGTGAATTTTAAATCTTTCTTGTAAAGCCATTTTTTCTAGTTATAAAATTTTGAGTACTTTTAAAGTCCTTTTGCCCTCTTTAATTACTTTCTTTTGCCAGAGAAGATGATTCAGTTGTTTCTAAGATTATTCACTAATAAATTCTGCGTAGAAAGTGCCAACACCTATCCCGCTAGTCCTTGCTTCTAACTTCTAGATAGCAATAAAATACTTAACATTTGAATTGATTTGCTAATTCTATGTGACAATCTGAGTAACAGATGTATCAGCTAAATGTGTTCTCGCTGTGAAGAGCCAGTTTATCAACATATTTGGAGAAAAGAGCATGGCCAGATTCCTTTTATCAGTGTAAAAACTGGGGCAACCTACTAGTTTTCAAGCTCAGCAGAAGGTTAGTAGTGACTTGTTCAAGGTGAATCTTCTCTCACCTATCACTAGCCTTTGTGACCTGAGAATCATGTTATTGAAAAAATGTTATCTTTATTCTAAACTGCGAGTAATCTGGAATTTATGACTAATTTAGATTTGAATTAAAATTATTCAGCTCAATCTATCTTTATGTACACATAATGAGGAGCAAATCTGAGTCTTTCAACTTTCAGTTGTTTATATGAGCTTTTCATATTTATAATAGAATCTGAGATTCCTCAGAAAGAAGAATTCTCAAGAATCATTGGCACAGACATTGTTATTTTCTTCCAAAATGGACATAAAAACACAGTTTTTTAAAAAATTATTAGTTCTGGCTAGCTGCTGGACTTTGAGAAAAATATATGAATAACAAAATTATAACCCTTAGTAAACATTCACAAGACTGAAACACAGGTTTCAATTTTTCTAATTTCTTAAATTGTCAGAACAATTTTTTTTACCCATGTTAAGACAATCAACTTTGAAAAAGCTACCCTGACTTTCTTTGCCAATTCTTTACCTGTTATTAAAAGAAGCTATGATGAAAGAACACATTTTTCCACCTTGAACGCCTTCAGCTAGCGCGGTTTTGAAAATCTTTTGCATCTGAATGCCTTTACAAGTTTGTCTGTATTAGTGAGATGTGTGAAGAGTGGAAACAAAGACCAGTGAAAGGTGAGCGTGTCCTATCAAAATCTGCTGATATTTGGAGCAATCATTATCAAAGAAGAGCCAGACAAGTGGAAGAATATGATAGGAGACAGACGTAGAGATACCTGAAAGAGCCAGATTTTACACACTTCACTGCTGGGGATCCCAGAAGATGATATTGTGGTAGAGATTTGCCAAAATTGTAATATTCTGTGAACTCAGATAAATTGTTAGTGTACAAACCCTCACACATGCCTGCCCTTACTCATAGCTTCTAAAATCCTCCCACAAAAAGCCTATGTTTGCACAATATGTGCCTCGTTGCCTTCTTCAGAACAAATGAGTAAACTTGCCAGAAACCTTTCCAGCCAGTGGAGATCCTCTCCCAGTCCAGATGCGGTGATCTACCAGGTTGCTACTGAGCAGCAAATCACCTACCACGTGCTGTCCCTAACAAAGCAATGGATTTCTAAGTGCATGCAAGTGGAACTACTGCGGCATTGTGAAGTTCCCAGTTGGCCATATATTTATAATTTTTTTCTTTTTTATCATGAGGGAGATGTAAATGGGTTAAATATTGATGCAGCAAAAGCACCTTGTCCTTTTAGCTCCAGTTATACCGGAGGAGGAATCGTGCAGTTTTCTTTGTAAAAATATAATATTAAAAAAGGAGACATGCACTTGGAAATCTTTCAAGCATCGCAAAGATTGTTATTACACTTGTTATAGGTGATTTCATCTCAACGCATAGTAGCTGTGAAGGATCAAATAAGCAGACAGATATATTCTGTGAGAAATGAAATACAAAATCACTGTTTTCACATTACTAGAATATGCTGGTGGTTACATGGAAATAAAAACTTCAGAGCAACAGGAGCAAATATTCTTGTTTTTTATCAAGAAACATATCCTGTTATCGTAAATGGTCAGATCTCACCATTTGATTATGCATTTGTAAAGTATAAAAAGTCATCAAAAACCTTTCCTGATTCTTGGTGTTCAGCAACAGCTGTGAGATATATGACCATGAAGAGAAATGAATGAGAGCTAAATCATGTGTTAATCATTTCCAGAACTAGGTCAAACATAAGCTCTCTCTTGATGCTTACAGACACAGCTGTCTGTCACGGTCATCCTCTTCAGCTGTCATTAGACTACAAGTGACGAACTAACAAGTTGCAGGAGCTGTGGTACCAAGCATCTATGTGAGAAGTCGCCTCAGTCAGAACTCCTGCCTTCTCACGGGCAACAGTGAATTTCCAGTTCGTTCCGTACCACAGAGGTGCGACTTTGAGTCACCGTGCTGTAGGTTAAGAGCGATTGCTATCACCGGCTTGCATAAAGCAGGGAGTGACTCACGCCCTTGCCCGGAATAGTTCTTTCTCTTTCTTTTTCCTGTTTGAAGCCTGGATAAAATGTTCCCACTACTTGCGATATATGTCACTGGCTAGATTTCATAGGGAAGAGTGTTTCTGTGGTTCTTCCAGTCACTACCTTCTTTGCTTGTTTGCCCTAGTTCTTAAACTTGCTCTACTGTGTTTTCCCTTTTCAATTAATTTCTTTTTCCTTTAGATTTGTGCAGCAGCAGCAGCACAGAAAGGTCTCTGTTCTGAATAGGGCACACGAACCCTCTTGTGAAACCGTAACGATGTCTATCCTCACAACAGACCCCCCACAAAAACGTGATGGGCAGAGAGCTGGACAAGTTTTTATTTATGGAGTCTAGTGCTCTTCTGTATTTAGGTGAACACTGGAACCACTAAGTACTTCAGTGGAGTTGTAACTGATCATATTGATTGTATATGCCTTTGGAAACAGAGCCTAGCAATATGGATAGTTTAAGTAATCATCTGGACTAAGGAGAACTTAAGGATGAAATTTAAGTTTTAGAAAATATAGCTATCATTAAATACATTGATATATTCTGAATGAGATTAAGATATAAACTGTTCAGTCAGACCAACGGTTGCAAAATGTTCACGTTTATGGCACTGTCATATGTGTGTTCAGGGGATTGGGAAGAAATCAGAAAGACCTTTCTGTTCCGAAGAAATGTTTAGATGTTGTTTAAAAGCCACACTGACAGCTTCAGAATACTCCATTTGCTCTGTTGTCTAGAGCAAAAGATTGATGGCAAACCAATTCTCGCCTCATCTGCAGATGGCAACACTTTGTGGTGGAGGAAATACAGGATCTTAAGTGGGAAAGAAACCTTACAGACACAAATTTCTTAAAGATCGGAGCTTTTTACTCCCAATTGGTCTTTAGCTAGTTTCTGTCAAGGTTTTTTTATGCCATTATTAGCATAAACTAGAGGAATCCTATGTTGCAAGGGAAATGGAACAAGGGGGAGGAAAAAAGCAAAGATCGAGCACAGAAACAAAACCAAGAGAGTGAGTGATTCCTAGCAGGCACACAGGAATCTCACCTATCTGGCACACAGCTTTGGAAAATAGGAAAAATGCAGCCAGCAAATGTCTTCTGAAGTAACCAGAGACTCATGTCAGAGGCTGTTTGGTCAGTGTCTGAAACACAGCTGACGACACATTCTTATTCAAAGCTACTAGGCATGTGTGAGATGACTACTGCTTCAAAAACATAAAACATGGGCAGTCTGTTTCATATTGTTTACATACTATGCATATTTTCTCCTCTTAGCACTGGTCCAGATTTTGGTCAAAATACCAGTGAGAAAAAACCAAGAATAATCCTACTCAAGGGAGAGGAGTTACACTAAGGGCACATTAAAAGAAAAAGTTTAGCACCTGTTTTGCTTATGTATGAGTGATCACAGATTTACAGTTCTTTCTTTCTTTCTACATGTCTCTTACCACTGAGTAATTCAGACTTTTATAAATGTGAAGAAGAGACGATAAACTGGAAGAACAGTTGTCAGTAGAAAATGATATGGTGGAATCAGATGAAGCCTGTGGACAAGGAATCACCACAATACCATGCAACACACTTAAAAAGAAATAATGAAAAGGTAACTAAACCTGGTCTCACTTTCTTCTCACAATAGTACACAGGAAGCATGTCTCTCTAATTTATAAGCGTTGCCCCTCTTTAAAAACACTGTGAGGTGAGCATGCACAGACTGCCATTGTAAGTGCCCTTATTTGTACCATGAGCAGAGATACATAATGTAGAAGGTTGGGTTTCTGATGTTGTTGAGTATCTTAACCCAAAACTAAAACAACCTTAACATTCATTAAATAACATAAAGTAATTAAGAGTAAGAAAATGGGTTCAGTTTGGGATAATTCTAATCTACTTTATACATTATATTAGCTGTTATAATAATCTAAACTTGCATTTAAGGATGCAATCATGCCACACATACAATAGCACCAGTGAATTAAATTTTTTTTTACCTAAATGTTATATACGTGGAGTCTTAATGTTTTTTCTTGAAGTGCCTGAGTGATTTATCTCAACAGATTTCTGCACCTAGGAATTTCTTAACCAAAAGATTCTCAAAGGAAGCAGTTTAATGCAAACTCTCAATATGTCACATTTTGGCAGTGATTGCTTAATGCAGCAGTGCACTAATGAATTGCTCCACTGCATCCTCTGATCATGAATATGAATCGGAGTACTATAAACTGAACTCAATGTACTGATAAGTGACTGTATCTGATTGTGCCAGAAGCCAGATGATTTTCTCATTAATGAGCTGAACTATTAAAAGATGGAAGAATACAAAGCCAAGCCAGCTTTGCATTGTCTGAGCTGCTTTGCTGACATTTTCCCAAGCCTACCAGAAACCTTTGTCAACTAGTAAAAGAAAATTCACCAAAAAGAAAATGTTTTACGAATGCAGATAAGACAAATAAAAGCTTCAGGGCTCAAATTCTGTTTCTGATTACATGGATGTGACTCCTTTGTGGTTGTAGTGTTTCTGTTTTAATATGGGGTAATCCAGATTTTAAAATTAAGGAATCACACACATCCTCTGCTTTTCAGTACAGGAGCCCATGGCTGCCAGTAAAAGACAGAGCTCCTCATGCTTGTAACAAACTCTACTATGCAGAACTTCTAAATTCATTAGATTGAGGACCCTGGATTTATGAAAGGCATGTTGCAAACACATCCTTTGGAATAACAGTAAACTGTTAGAAATTTTTTTTAATTTTGATGCTTTCAGAGTCTTATTCAATGTCAAGCATTGGTATGTCAAACTCCATTATTGTTTACAAGCATCACCATTTTGCTTTGCAGTTTAAATATGGCCACATCTCAGCTGGAGACAACTTCAGTACAAGTCCATAATGAGGCATCTAGACCAGTTGTGGAGCCCCTAACGGTTCTAGACTTCTGCTCCTATCGAAATGTGAAGTGTGGCTTGTTTTAAAAAAAAAAAAAAAAAAAAAAAAGAAAAAAGAGGGAAAAAAAAGCTGTTGCTTGAAAGCTACAGCATCACATTTGGACCAGAAAAGCATAGAGTAAATCTGTGGGCAATACTATTATAGCAATTCTGCCTCTAGAGGGCATTACAAGCTAAATGTTTTCTCTGACAAGTGTTGAGAACCTCTTGGATCGGCCCAGAAGACAGTTCTTAAATTAGCTAAATTAAGAGATTTTCCGTGTTTACAACATCAGCTATGTAGGAGTCAAGCAAAGTTATTGGGTGGCAACACTGAAAGATCCTTAATCCACCGAGTAACAGCAGATAGTTTTGGTAAGAAAACATGTTACCAGACATTTTCTAATATCCCTGAAACTTCTTATGATGTGAGATGTTGTAAGCAACTTTTAGCACATCGCTGTTCCATATTAATGACTTTGCCTGCATCCTTTCTATGAGTGCTGTGATCCCCGGTGGTGGTTAAACCCGAAGATCATTGGTCATTAGCATAGGGGCTTTGAATCCTTAGCACCTGGCATGTAGGCCAGTGTATCTGATATAGAAATAAATAACATTATTATTTGACTCTGTCAAGATCTATCATCTATACAAATTGCTCAGATATCAGTGGACATCCGAGTATTAAGTTCCAGGCTTTTTATGCATTAGACAAAGATATGTAAGTGACATATCAGAGATATTCTGTTAGTGAGCTGGTATGACAGGTTCTTCGCAGTAAGTGCTGCTTCCTAAAGGTATGTGATAAGCCTTTTCAGCCATGCTGTATGAAAAAGCCCAACAGTAATTTTTTTCCTCTGTACACATGGACTAAATCAGTCCAAATCACAAAAAAATATTTGTGTTTCTGTGGCTGAAAAGCAAGGGTCATGCATGTCTCACTGCACATTGAAGGCCATATTTTGTTATTGCAGAAAACAGCAACCAGGTCGCTTTGGTATGGTTTGGCTTTATATGTTTTACTACTCACATTTGTTCAACTACAATTGACTGAAATACATTTAATGGTGCAATTAGAGTAATGCTTCTTTTTCTGAAGATTGATATACAGCTTCTTATATTTGTCTATTTCCCTGGTATCACAGTGATTCTTTTTGACTTTTAGACACTGCTGTGAGTAGTTTCCTAAATGTCATAGTCAACTACATTTTAAGAGGCTACATGTCTTCCAGACTCATCAAGATCCATGAGTCCTTTTCAAATTTTCAGAGTGTTCCTTTCCCAGTGCCTCTATCTATACCCATTCTGTGTTGTTAAGATTTTGTGCTGTGGGAATAGATTGTAACATCCTCTATAAACCAGAAAAATCCTCTCTAAAGTACACATCATTCAGTATTGGAATGTTATAAACCAACAATTTTATTAGTAAGGAAAACCTACAATAAATAAAATATTAAAAATACATTACTGAAATATATTACAAAAAGTAATTTTGTAATTAAAAGTGATATGGTAAACTATATCAATAAGAAAGATAAACAGGAGTAAGGTAAAATCACACAATCACTGAGTGTTTATATTGATAGACAGAGTGGTTACATAATGACATTATCAAAATTCTTACTGTCTTGTTCACTATATTACTGCAATGAATAAAAATATCAAAATTTTAGCTTTAACTGGCTTTAGGTAAAAACTGTAAGTTTGCTACATGCAAACATTTTGATTTAAACAAGAGAGCAAAACAAAACTTTCTCTGCCAGAGAGAGACATTCACTTGCTTGCCACAGAGGGTTAACAAGTGGAAGTGGTAGTCTATCCCAGGGTCACAGAAATTAGGTCCACCCCAGGGCTAAAATTTCTCTTTCATCTCCTTTCCTATATACTGCAGAGTTGCTAGCATTCACTTCCACATTATTTTTTGAATCGTTCATGATGTCCAATTCCTTTTACATAACAAAAACCTACTGGTGTCCTCTGCGCTATATTATGTATTCTGAGCTTCTTTTGTAATCAAGGGAGTCCAACATGCTGAAGGTATCCCAAGACTGCATTCTTGAATTACTACTAGCTGTTCCTTTTAATATCGGGAGTTTTCTCTATCATTCAGCCTCATCCATATGTAGAAAAACTGTAGGGGCAGGTTCTCTAGCCCACACTCGCAAAGGTTCCTGGACTGTGCAGCATCTGGATGGGAGTTAAAACTGAAAGAAAAAGTCAAGATCCATCTAAAGTTTCATAGATTTATATGCTTTTATATTTAAGAATATCTTCAAGCCAATCCTCTGTTGACTCTGCATGTGTTTATATGCAGTTTAAGAGAATAATAAAAATAAAATGTCTCTCCATAATGGAAGAATTGGTAGACGTCCCATTACAATAATTATCAACGGTTTGTATAAATGTACTGAATAAGTGCTGAATACTTAATGAGAAATGAAAGGGTTCTGGGATTATAATGTGGCCACACAAAATAGTTTGGATGTTATATGCTGACGATTGACATAAATTCTATGTGAACTCCAGTTAAAGAAAAGTCTTGGATTCCCTATGAAATATAATTGGCAAAAGAACCCCAAAACCCAAACCTGGCAGGTAATACAGTTGCTACTTTATTAATTTTGTGGATGTTTATTTACCTAATAAAATGAACAGACCTGTTTTTTTGTAAGAAGGATTCTAGGAAGTAGCTAGCTGCTTAGAAATGAAGAAGTTTTTTTTTTTCTTAAGAGGAGGAGAAGTGTGTATGTATCAAACAATTGAAATCAGAAGTGTTGGTGTTAACCTCCATCTGTGCTCCAGACCCTTAGCTATGAGCAGTACCACTAGTGCAGTGCTGGTCTGCGAGGTAGGCTGTGTTTTATCCTGGGGTCAGAGATACCGAAAGGAAGAAAGAAAAAGAAAGATTAATCTGATAAAGGCATGGCCATTTCTAATCGGACTGATGGGAAACTGTGGTATGAAGTTAAAGAGGCAACACAGGGTGAATTACTGTGATGAACTACCTTAAAGCTGAAGCAATCAAATAGATAGCTCTCACATATAAAAATTACTGTGGCATCTTTATTCATCAACAGTTTTGCACAAGTGTCTCATGTTCAATCCCTTCCACGAACAACTAAAGCACTCTGATACATTTGATCAGATTAACCCTTACCGGGGAGACTCAGCCACTGAGGTGGCTACTTCTCACTTCCCAGAGTTAGTTTCTCATTGTCATGCAGAAGAATAAACTTTTCAACAAACTCCAAAAAGTAACCACACGGTGCCTGCACTTGTAACCTACTGTAATGGAATTGAAAGGGCTTTTATTCTTGTGTGTGATAGCAATAAAACTTTTTCACATAGGCTGACAGCTGAAAACTTGCGGAAGTGAAATTTGTGACTCCTTGTTCAGAAAGTATTCATATAAACAGACATCTGATGGAGGTTTTCTGCATATTTGTAGAGGACGAAGAATCACATAACAAAATTCAGTAATAAAAAGCCTACCATTGAGTAACAGATTTGAGTATTTAAAACAGATATATTTGATTCAAATATAGTCAAATTCTATGAAAAGCAAACATGGTATCCTAGAGAATTCAGCATAAAACTCCTGTAAAAATTCACTCACATAATTTTAAGAATTAGATTATGATTTACTCTTAAGAAATGTTGAAGTCTTCCCATGATGCTGAATTCTTCGAGTCTTTTGAAGTTAATGGGCTCTGAAGATACTCAATATTTTGCAGGACTGCATGCAAGTGAACACATAATCAAACGAATACCAGTTTGTGTGATCAGATGTGTTCTTTACCAAGCATCACGTGATTATGTTCCCACACATCACTCTGCTTAACACAGGACTAGGAGTAAATACACAGCTATTGATAAAGAAAATAAAGTGGATATAGAAAAACTGATCTAATAATAAGGTGTATATGTTGTTAGAACTTTATTTTTTTAACATTGATGTTATATCACCCACAGAAGAACTAGAAGGATTTAAAACAGTATCTTCCGTGTAAATAGCCTATCCTGTCCTTCTGAAGAGATAGGTCAGTATCCCAAAAGGATGTATACTAACACTGAAAATGATGAACAGCGATGATGAACCAGATACATTTATAGTTGTGAGAAAAAAACAACAGATGTAACTTTTAAACTTTTTTCTTTTTTTAGTGTTAACCTCACTTACAAATCTGTAATAAATACAATGTGATTCCAAGTCTTTTACTTGATTACTCTGGTTTTGTATCCTAAAGGATTTACATTAAATAAAAGGTAGCATTTTCAGAAATCATTTTCCTAAGATAATACTGCTTTTTTTTTTGCAAAACTGAAAAAAAAAATTTTTTTTATTGATGTTGGAAGCTGTATTTCTTAAAGATCAAGCAAAATCAGTTAACACTACTTCAGACATAGTATACGTCACTTTACAGAAAGAGTACTTTATGGGACATTCAGTCAACATACTGCTGTGCATTCGCTGAAATACATTTATTGATTACTTATCAGGTGTCTTATATTGTGTAGTTTACAGGACAATTACACTATTTGCCCAGTTCTGGAATAAGTTTTTCCAAACTTTTCGAAGAGAACAATCGATGGTAACACTGTTTGAAAGTCCTAGAGAAATGAGAGAGACAAAAGAATTGTTAAGTTTGGCTTTACTTTTTTACCATGGTTTTACTTTTTTTTTTTTTTTTAAGGTATTTCAGAGCTCTAAATATCATCTCTAGTTAAATTTCATTATATGAGTTAGAATGTAAATTATGCAAAATAAGGTATATGAAACATACATTATTATATCATATGTACATTACTTTGAAGAAGAGCACAAAAATTGAATTATTAATTGCAAGCAAATATCTATTTCAAACTCTAAGTAACTATAGGTACTGCAAAAATTTCCTGACCCAAAAACTAGATTTTATAGTCTTTTGCAGATCATGGTATACAAAATTATATTCTACTCCCTGGCAACCAGGTAAGTTAAAGACAGCAAGACATCCTTGCAATATTTTAACTTTTCTACCTTGTTGAACATTAAAACATGGATATTAAACCAGCTTCATGAGAAATGGTAAAAAATGAACAAGTATTAGTGGCAACAAATTGATTAGGAGTTCTGGTAGAAAAAATACAAGCAGGGTGACTCCTGATCATGCTTTTTCCAGGAAAAGTTCTTGGTTATTACACTCAATTTTTTAAAACGTAAACGCTTACAAATTTAAATTGAATGAGAGAAATGCAAGTGAACCTATGCCTTAAGAGTACAATGTTAATACAGCAAACAAACAAGAAAGTAAAAAAAGCTAAGTATTCTAAACAGTATTTTGATTTAGCTACTTCCTAATAAACGCTTGTGGTAAACAATTAGCAAGTCCATGGTGTTTAAGATCAAGGTTTTAAAGCATTCTTAATAAAATTATTTTCTTTGACCCTGAAATACTGGGAATAGTACCAGCAATACAAAATATTTGTTTTGCATTAAAAAATTGTTCTCCCTTTCTGAAAGTAACATGGCACAGATGAATTATCAGCTTTCCAGGATCTGATGATCAATTTTTAAGAAAGAAGTTGGTATGAACACTTTCTACTCTTTTCTGTTGTCAACATGATGTTCTGTGAAAGTGCGTGGAAAAGCAATGTCTTCATAAAATGTCTGAGGCCATGAGTGAATGAAAGCTAAAATTTTTACCTTTTCAACACATTTCACAATGTGAAAGGTTTGGTTTTCTCTCAAAAACAGAATGAAACCTTTTTTTTTCTGAAAAATGACATGAAGCAGATTTATCATTACCTGGGTAATTCAGATTTAGCTACTTCAGAGACCACAGTTCAGTTGAATCTCCATAAACAGACAGAGCAACTACAACTTCTGGTAAGCTTCATGCAACCACTGACATGGCCCACCTCAGTTTCATCTGCACTGCGTATTGCCAAACTGCGACCATATCATTTCTTACATCTGCTGCTTAAAGTTATTTGGTAAGATTCCTCCAACATTCTGGTGCATAAATCTTAAAATAGCAAGGTAGACATATACATTCAAAATGAAATACTCTCTGTGTGGTGTGAAAGTGAGTACTGTCCCATTCTTAACTGTTCACAAGATTTAATTTGTAATGTTTCTCTATGCTTTGTACCGCCAATTTCTTACCTAACAGAAACAGCCTTTTTGCATATTTTCATATTAAGAATGGCAGAGTATTTTAATTTTCATTGTGTGTTTGGCATCACAAGCACCTTCTTACTGCAGGAAAAGTTGTCCATATAATAATTATAATAAATATTATTATAACTCCGGCATAACTGCAAATAGTTTCCCTCTAAAGTGAAGCTAGTTATATTTAATTCAGTAAATTCACCAGGCTAATATTATTAATGGGAATGGAAAAAACCCCAGCTCTAGTTGCCAAGAAAGCAAACAGATAATACAGCTATAATTTAGGATTAAGCAGTAATTCAGAGCAGATACAGTACCCTTTATTTTGAAAATAGGAAGTATATTTTTAATTTACATGCAGGACAGTTAGGTACAGTTTAACAAAAAAAGCAGTGAACTTGGGGTGAGACAGGGAAACCAGTAAAAGGTGTACACCCCCCACATCAGGATAAAATCAGGAATGGTAAGGCTGAGCATGAGAAGTCTTCATTTGCTGGAGCAGACGGCTTTTGCTATTAGGATGCCTGGCCAAACAAAAACAATTGGCTGCCAAAATTAGCTCCTTGGGACGATTTAGGAGCCTTTGAAATGAACAGTTTTTTGAGCTGGAACTAAGCCCAGGTCCAGCTTCAAACTCAAATCAAAATGACAAAGAGGAAATTTTCTGTGCCACACGCCCCCTCAGTGTAAGATTACTTTGGGTTGGCAGCTGTACTGTTTATCTTGTTATTTAAAGCTATTTCACTAGATACTCACAACTGAGCATTTAAACAACTGGCTCCGATTATGACGACAGCAGTTATGTTTGACCACATTTAGGAAACATCACACAGTCTGATGGATAAATAAAAGTGTTGCTGGCTTTACAGTTAGACTAATTAAAGAAGTTTAGAATTATCCAGATAAATGTTGCACAGTATGCATATAAAATATAAATATCTTTTCAGGAAAAGAACCCCAGCCGTTTCTGTATTTGAAGATACAGATTTTAATCAGGTTTCAACGTGAAAAAGTAAGGCCTGAAAATACCACTTGGCCTTGCAAGATCTACCTCACAGTGCTGAAGAGAGTCTATCCCACTGTATCATTTTGGCAGGAAAAGGAATTGCAAGCCATGTTCTCATGTCTATCTAATTTGATGGTGAAATGTTGGTTCAGGTGAAGCACTGCAATGCACGGCTGGTTGATTCTGGTAGGCTGCCAGGATCATCTTGAATTTAAGCCGATTGCTACATAGCATAGAAGTTATGAAGTTATGTAGATAATCCTTTTGAAGCTGCAAGAACAAAAGTTGTGAGTGGAGAAATACAGGCTTCTTCAAAATTATTTTCACCGTCAGTCCCTCATTGTTGGTAGCTGGAATGAATTAGCTTACAAATATGAATTCCCACATATTGGTGAAATTGACCCTACAGTTTTGCAGTCTCAGGATCACAGGAGCATGGAGCTGAGCTTTATGGAATTTTTCCACAAGGCATTCTTAAATCATGTCATATAATCCTCAGCATCAGAGACCTGTAATTCTCAGGACCGGAACCTATTTTTAAATTCCCAAACAAAGTTAATATAACGCTTCCTTTTTAAACTTGTCAAGCTTTGACTCCTTTCACTCTAGTAAATTGTAAGTGACTCAAGTTCAACTGACAGAGCTTAACAAGACCTATGGACCCTTTCAATATATTTGACTACTTGACTGTCATGTGTACTCATCCCTTCTAAAAAATGGGAGTCAAAAAAGGTGACATAAAGACACCAAAGATTTGTCTCAATCAGCACACTCTGATATAATAGATTAGACTTGCCAAATTCTCAGATAATTTATCTTTGGAATGTTATTGTTAAAGCAAATTCTAAAGAGATTTTACATCTGAGTATGCAGACATACATAAATACAGACCACATAGAAATAACATTGGCAAACCAAGGAGACCTTTTAGACCTACGTATCAGCTTGAAGACCTTTGAAAATGCATTCCCTCACATTCCAGTGAAAAATTTGCACTAACAGTGTTTCTTTCCAAACAATTTGAGAGTACTGTACAATTTCCTGTAATATAAAAATGCACTTTGGAATGAGATAGGAATTACAATTAAGTATCTTCTTGGAAATTTAATGAAGTAGAAAGTTAGCTGCTGCAGACCAAAGCAAGAATAGGCAAACAGCGGTAGCATATCTATTCACAGATTTTAAGGTCAGAAAGTACCATTATGACCATTTATTCTCAGCTCCTACATACTCACTTCAGGTAATTTTCTACAGCAAATCAATCGAGTCCATAATAACTACAAATCTGTTAAACACGTGATAAACTTGGAACAATAAGCTTACAATAAACTTTTGATACCTGATTTACAGCTTTGCATAGTCTTTCTGTGTAATGACAAATTTCATTTTGTTGCATAAATAGAGATTTGGTTGCATAAATGGAGATTAAAGTTGCATTAGGTTGTATGAATGCAGATTTCCTCCATAGGTTAGGAGAAGTAGTGTGTGAAGGTGTTTCAAAGATAAATTGTATAACCTCTCTAATGAAAAGTATTCTACCTCTAGCGGTGATTCAGAGCACCGAGTCCTCTTCTGAGCCAGTCTAACAATACTGAAGACCCTGTATAATTGCATGATGTCAACCATAACACCATGTGCTATTCAAAAGGTAAACCAATCCATGAAAGGTTTGGATCTCAGAGAAACTTTTTTGTAGTGCTGGAATTATATCTGTTGAGAAGAATCAATGGCAGAAGGAATAACTGAAAAGAGGGCACAGCTGCTAGAATCCTAATTCTACCTTCATGCTATTGAATAGTAAAAACAGGGAACAAAACTCACTTTTCTTTAGCTTGAAATCAACATCCACAGGTACACATCAAGACTTTAGAGGATGCAGTGGGAAATTCTGCAAAAATGTCCATGCGGTCCTTAGTGTAGGGTAAGCCCACTGAGCAATCTCGCTTCCCCCACAAGGCTGGGACACAGCTCATGTGCACACCTCATTTGAAAACCAGGCAGTACTGCCAAGTGCCACTGTACAGCCATAGTCCACAACCCCCTCTGTTTAATACTGAGTGGTCATGTTTAAGTATTCCCTATGATCCTAATGCTTGTAATAGTAAAATTAGAGTTTTAAATTGAGCTGTCATAGTAAGCCTCCTGACCTTTTAATAGCCATGGAGGTCTCTAACAAGGAAGCAAACCAGAAATGGCAAGCTGTTATACAAGTAAAATGTTGATCCAGCTAACTTTCATTCTTAGCAAATTTATCAATACTGGTTAACAATACTTCCAACTAGTACAGGGCCTTCTGACATGACAAAATGAGTGTAACAACCCATTCTGTCAATAGAACACAAATGTCATTTCAAGTGCTCAAAACCCACTAAGCTACCCTAAAAAAGATTGATTTATCTGCTCCAGTGTTTCTTTGGGGCAAACTTTTCTCACAACTGAAACCAATTAGTGGGCCTGGCACTTGTAGTGCAGAATGTAGGTCAGCATCAAGTAATAAAAAAGTATTGACTTTTCTCTGTCTGTAAGCAGCATGAAAGGGGTGCCATGGCCTTGTCGTATATGAAAAGAGCTCCATTAATTTCACTTATTTCAACCAGGGCTGTCAAATACTAATGCTTCTATTGCACTTTTCACACAAAGTACATTGACACCAATCTTGGCCTCGGTGAAACAAGTTTACAATATTTCAGTCAGTGAAAGGGGTACTATAATTTTTAATTCCCTGTTGTACATTTAGTCTCTTTAAGCAGAACTGCTCATAAGACCTATTGAGAGATATGAGCTGGGACATTAATAATGGCTACACACTTCTTCCCATGGGCAACAGAACCTATTTCTTGGGCATAGCTTCAACAGCTAATTAGCCATAAAGTTCAGGACACAGTTGTTTGGCGTAACTCTGTTTTTGTGGCTGGTGGGCACAGACTGCCAATTTTGCTTTCTGCTGTGGAGAAAGATCCAAAAACGAGGAATAGGTCTTCTGTGACTTAAGGCTATAAAATTGAAAAGCTAATGTGTTAACCAATTGGGTCAACTAGCCCCTTCAAATAAGAGATAATAACAAAAGCCTGGATCATGCCTTAGGGACTGGATCTCATTGTGTCAGTGCAGGGTATTGACTTCCAGGGAAAAGCATGCCTAATCGGAGTTCCCTGCGCTACAGTGGACAAGTGACCACTGCTGGGATGAAGGGGGTAGAATTACAGCTTTCCCTATTCAGCTTGCCAGCGCAATGCAGAGGAGGAGAACTAGGAGCCATCAGCAAACTCCTCCTTTGACTGTCTACTACTGCTACCAATTCCAGACCCTCTAAATTTTGTTCTTTTGGGTAAGTGCAATGAAAAAAACTGTGCTTCCATGAAGACTTTATGAGCTTCTCCATATTGTGGAACAACACAGCGGTGGTCAAACTGACCTAAAATGTTATGATCCTGTTTCCCTCTATTCCTGCAATTTCCCTAAACTGCCTGCTTTTTTTTTTTTTTTTTTTTTTTTTTTTGCAAGTGAAGTTTATGGTTCTTCTTGACAAGCTTGAGGGCTCCGAGTGAGATGTCTAACTCATTCCCTAATTACCTCCTGCAAATGCAAACATCATCAACAACAATAAAACTCTGATTTAAAAAGACTGGGTGACTATGGTAGAAGGCAATTTTCTACTTGCTTTAACGACTTCATAAGTGCAAGTCTTACCCTTTGAATCAACTTGCTATTAGATCTTAAAATAAAATGATATTGTATAGCCATCATAAAAGGCAATTTTATAACCTTCTGTGTTACGCTTACATCAGGCAAGTTTTTTTGCTTGTTAGTTTTAGTCTTTTATTGACATTATGATAATGTGTTGTAAAAAAAAATCAGGAAATTATGTTCACAGTAGGAAATCTAACAACATTATTTTAATATCCTATCTTCCAAACAGAAAGAGAAAACATTAATTGCTATTTAATTTATGTACAAACATTTCATTATTATTACACTTAAATTTTCATGGAGATTTAAAACTATCACTGACTCTTACACATTTCATCTTTTGAAATTACAAATGAGGAAATCAAACTCAAACAGTGCTTGCTAGAAATTATGAAAGATTTCTAATTATGTTTCATGAATTTGAAAAACCACTGGTCTGATAATCACATAGGTTTAGATACTTCCTGCATGATGTGTCCAGTACGAGCAGCGCAGCAGTGTGTGCTCCTCTGTGACAGTCTAACATGGAAATTATAACTCTATTCCTCCCTTTCTCTAATATTCTGAGAAGGAAGTGTTCTGCTGCTAATCTGTGCTCACTGAAGTTTGCTTTCTTAGCTCAGCAGCTAAACTGTGCTAATCTGTGCTTTGGACATAACTGGAGATAACTGGCTAACACAAGTCAAGCTCTAAAACTTCTTGTCCTCATTTGTGCAAAGTAGGGGAGGATGTGTTCTAGCCTTGAAAAGAGCTTATTTCTGCTCCTGCATGGTTAGAAGCATTTTGGACAAAGGAACAATAATATATCCCACTGTACCCTTCCATAGCTGCACAAATTAAGCTATGACATGGCAGAAAATAATGATGTTTTTGAGCATGCAATAGTTTGAGCCATTGTACAAGGAAAGCACAAATATTTCTAAATGAATAAGATATTTTGAAATAGCTGCGTTCATTAAGGATTACAAATGTGTCAATGCTTACAGTGCTTTCTCACAAGCAAAGGCAAATTATCTCTTGGCTTTGATGGAAGTTTTGTGCAAGGAAGGACAAAGGAAAAAAGGGAAAGGATTTGGTCCAGTGAATTACTTTTTCTCATAAGTATTGGCTCTCTAAAATTAACCTGGGATCTGAAACTAACCTATCCTTTTTGTCATGTGTAATATAACCAGCAATGAAGATTTGTGGTCCAAATTTGCATTTGTTACATTTACTTAGTAACCTGCAGTCATTGTGGTTGCCCAAGGGGAAGGAAGGGTGGAATTCCCAGCTGTACCCTATAAGTTCATTTATTCCATTTATTGATGATCTGCACGCCAGACATTGTCTGGTCCTTCCTCCCAAACATGTACTAGCTTTGCAATGCTTTAAAAAGAAATATATTCTTTTTTATAAATAACTGTTCAGATAATGAATTTATTTATGTGTATAACACTAATCTACTGAAGAATAATAAATCACCTTTATGTAGACACTTTTCAGGTACTTTTAGACATAATCAGAGCCAGTATCAATATTAAAAGTATAGTTTGCCACACAAAGTTACAGTGCATGCTGTACCATACTTTAGTCAATGTTATGAAACAACATCACCCAAATTCTGTTCTGATTGTCTGTATTTGAATCAAAATTGCCAAAGATAATATTCTATTTTTGCAACTCATGTAGCCTTTTTTTACAAGTAAATTAAATTAAGAAACGAATGTGAATTTCTCCGCAAGCTATTTCATACTTGGATACCCTTGAACTTTACTGAATCTGGGCTAAAAAACAAATGTGCAGTTGAAATAGTTCAGTAGGTATTCAGAATCCCAAGAGGTGTTTATTTGCTATTGTCATGCAAATGTCTACTTCTTGCAGGGTATTTTAACAAAACATTTTTGAAGAGGGGAGTAGATGTTCATCTTAATTTATTTAAGATGTATAAATAATATTGTCAAGTATGAAAACACCCTGATGAGTAATACACAACCGTTTTATAAAGTTATTAAATCTGAAGTGGAACTATGCCTAACACTACATTCCTGTGTACAGAAAAATATAGAGTCTTAAAAGCATCTGACGAAAAAGTAAAGAACATATTTTTATCATAGTGCTTGTATTTTTAAACCAACTCCTTGTCCCATCCACCACACACACTGCTAGCAACAGAACTTGTATTACAAAATAATGCACTTAGGGATAAGTATCTTGACTTATGCCATTTATAAGCTGCCCCTTTCATTGTCTAATCTGTTCAACCACAACATTCTCTTTCCAGCTGAAAATAAGCCAGTGCTAAGTGTTGACTGCCAAGACAAACTCAGAACCACTTTTAACCTGCTGGACTAAAGCCAGAAAATGTTTAACCTGCCAGGATGAAGTTGTAACTATCTCTAACTTGCCAAAATCACGCCACTAGGAGTTAAGGAGAAAAAATTCTGAGTTGAAATCTTCAAGTGAAAACGTTTTTTATCTTATCAGGTTAAGTTGTATTTGTTTGAAAATAAGTTGTAATAATTTAGAATCAACAACAACAAAAAACCCCACATTGATTGCGCTGTATTTGGCATATGCAGCAAAAACAGTATTCCAGTTAGATTTCATCTGGTTTCACATTGTTCTGGATGACGCTTTCAAACCTGATTGCATTCTGCGATGAAATGACTAGATATGCAGATCAAAGGAGAACAGTGGATGCTGTCTAGCTGAGCTTTAGCAAGGCTTTCAACACAATTTCCCAGAGAATGCTTTTAACCAAGTTGGTAAATTATAGTCTAGATGTGCAGACTAATAGATGTAATAACTGTCAGAAGTATCAGGTTCCAAGGGTAGCAATGAATGCATTTCCTCAGGTACTGTCTTGGGACCTATCTTGTTTAATATCTTCATCGATGACCTGGAGGTGGAGATGGAATGCACTTTCATCAAGTTCATGGACAACACCAAACTAATGGGTGCCATCAATACACTCGAGGGCTATCATTCAGAGTGATATAGACAGGCTAGAGGAATGGCCTGACAGAACCTCACAAACTACAGTACGGACAAATGCATCTGGCACAGACTAACCCCAGAAACGAAGCAGGCTGGAGGCTGACAGGCTGCGTAGCAGCTCTGCAGAAGAGGACCTGGGGCTCCTGGTGGGCAGCTAGCTAAACATGAGTCAGCAATGTGCCCTAGCAGTGATGAAAGCTAAAGAGAAAAACAGCTTTCCTGTTTTGTAAATATAAGCTACCTTCAGAAAAGATTGAAATGATCAAAGAGGAAAAGCCCTTCCTCATTTTGCAGGCAGCTTACTTTGGAGATAAGCTAACACTAGAAAAACTACTCATCTCCTATCAAGTGTTCACAAATGTTCTCACTAATCAATAAAACTGGAACAATAGCTCTTAGGCTAATACCTATTGTTATTTTTTCTATCTGTATTTATTCGTGTGTCATGTTTTTCTTCATTTTTCAATGGCACTTCTTCTCTAGTGTAAATCCACCAGTTCTTTGATAGCGTTCAGAAATAGCATCAGCAACACTGATTATTCACTCAGGTGCCACAGATTTGTTTTGGCATTGACATGAAGCTAGTTCTGTCAAACTAAGAAAACTTCAGGGAGAGGAACAGTTGATATTTATAGCCAAACATTATTTCAGATTCAACACTGTTCAGAAAAATGAAATGGATTACACATATTAGCACAAATTAAAAAAATAGATTGATGAACACTTCAAAAACTAAAACCGTGCTGTCTTGGTTCTGATATGAACACATGTTATATATACTAAACGTAACAACTTGTGCAAACATATTCTATGGTAGTACATAAGCAAAAGTTTATTTCATTTTTCAGCTGGATAACTTCCAAACTAAATTCTATGCTCCGTTGTCCATGTTGAGGAAAGAATTTAGCCTTAAACTTTCTTTAACATCTATGTCTTTAATGTCTATGCAGAACTTTCAATGTATAGCTGAGTAGTATCATATCTTATAAATGAACAGGAACAGGAATTTTTACAATGTTTTATATGCTAATTTATTCATTGACAGTGTAGTAGCAATATAAGTTATACTGTAAAGTTTCCCATACTTCTCTGAGGACTTTGGATTTGACCTGAAGTGTTGAAATTCTTTAAATAGCAACACATTTTGGTCTTCCTCCTGCCAAAGGCTTGGGCATCTGCAAAACTACAAATCATGCCAAACTCTTTGAGTGATATATGGAGGACCACAATCCACTAGGAAATAAGCTAAGACCAACTCATTCATTTCATTTAGGTCCTTCAGTGGGATTTGAACCATCCAGCCCACAAACCATGTCTCATGAGATTGCAGCATACATCCAGCCCACAGTAATAATGATTCATATACATATATGTGTATATGCTTTATTGCTACCTTTAGCTGGATTAAAAGCAATATATCAAATTTTATATTTCTGCTTCTTTTATTAGCTTGCTAGCACTTGATCAGCTGATAATGAAATGTTTTTTTATAAACTGGAGTTTGTAAGTCCTATCCTGAGAATGTAATATTTCAAAAAATAGCCTAAGCTTTGGGGAAAAAACCAATTACAGAAACAGCATTAAAAATGCCAAGCACTGGGCAGAAGCAATTCTGGATCAGTTTAAAAAAGTGATTGATGAAACTCTAATCTGAGCTGAAGGAAGAGTTTCACGACAAGCTGTGACCATTCCACACACTTCATTAGCTGCCATAATTAGCCTGGTGTTTCAATTTGTTAGAACTGGTGGGGACAATTTTACTCAGAATGCAAACATCAAAAACCAGGGTGCCTCAGACTTCAGAAGAGGCTGATGAGAAGCTTTTCTAGTCTCTGTTAACTAAAAGATTAATTACAGCTGATGGGAGGCTGTACTCTGATTGTCACTCTGTCTATGTGCATTACTTTTAGCATTAGAAGAAAGACATGGTTGACACTACACTGCTCAATCAAGCAGGTTCGTATCAGTGCACAAAGTCTGTTAATATGCAGTGTTCTTATTGTTTCTCTTTTTCTTCTTTTTTTCCTCCCAAAGTTTGAGACTTTCATACCTAACATGTTATACTTTAAAAGAACGGGGTATTCAGTTGTTAGCGATAAGCACTTACCACCTATGCTGTCATTCCTTCATACAACTACAGGTGAGAGATTCTAACACATCTCAAAGCTACTGATTGGGAATATTATTAGTTCCTATTATCACAGTCAAAATGTAAATTCCTACTCAAATAGTCTCATTATGGAAAAAAAAACAATACAGTTGTGAAACAGATACAGCCTTTATATCTTATCCCCTTTACTTTAGGTGCTATTACCTCTGTACATTAACTCAAAGCTTGTAAGGTTATTTAAATGAAAGTGAAGGCTGAATTTGAAGTGCAAAGGTTATTCCTTAATAATTCCATAAGTCTCATTCTAGAATACTAACAGATGGTAATACAACTACTCATAAATAACTCCTTATGTGGATATGCCTTTCAGTTTCCCTACATATTTTATGCTGAGATCAACAAAAACTATGAGACGAAAGAATACAGTTTCTTATCTCTATCATGGTGGAACATCCTTTTAACCTGAGTTTATAAAGGGCATGTTGAAACAAGCTCTTCATTGCATTAAATGAATAAACACTAAAGTGTATTCCAAAGTGAATATCATATTACTATTTAAAATGAAGCGAACGAGTTCAGAGTTGATTCATGATATAAATTTTAAAGAAAGAAGCAGTAGCTACTTACGTCAAACCATTAAGACAACAAGCATGTACTGAAGGAATTGGTCAAGATACTGAATTTCTAAAGTGTTTCTGATTAAACAAGAGGCTTTAAAGTGTTTAAGCAGTGTGTGCAATGGGGATTATTTAGAAAGTTAAAACATACATATATCTCCCTCAAAGAATTATTGGTTAAAGTTAATTCTTACTAAAAAGCAAGATTTTCTTTTATGCCACTAACATACAAGTTACATTATTAACTGAGGAAGGTAGGCAAAGCAAGACATTTATCATCCAACAGACAAATGACACAGAATTGCTAGTTAGACAGTATAATAAGTACCATCTAATTTTCTCTTTCAAATCAATTTATTCTTCAAAGCCTTGCATCATCATCAAGGGACTGCATTTTCCCGTTGAGAAATTACAGCACTGAAAATCAGGTTTTATAAAATATTCAACTAGTTGCCGACAAACCCTTACAAATAAATACTAGAATGGATTTGATTAGAAGAGTGGTGACAGTATCTTTTCTTATGCAAATAACTGAATGGTTTGACTTTTCTCAGTCACTACTTTGTAGTATTCCCTCAAAATCAGACCCTGTAACTCATCAGTAACCTTCACCAGAAAGATTTTCCAGCCTTTCTTTTCAGCCTTCCAGTTATTCACAGATTCTTTTCTGCATTTATTTAAACAGTAGCCAGGAATACATTTTGTATATTTTAATTTGCTTCACAGTGTTTACCTTCCTTCTACACCTAAGAAAATAATTTGAAAGATCGCTGATAGTTAATAATCATTTGCATTATGTATATCAAGAGTAGCATTTTTCAAAGGCAGCCCAGCAGTGGTGACCTTAAGGAATTTCCCAAAGGAAACAATCTACAGCTCAAGAACTTTTCCAACGGGAGCTTTGAAAGTGATCTTCATAACAAAATGTATTTCTGTAAATGTGTCATTCAGTAAGGAATCTGGAAGAATCATTATGTCAACTGTCAAAAGTTGAAATCGTCATTTGCTTTCCTGGAAGACTCAATGGCTGCATCTCATAATGAGAGATATTTCATTCTAGTCCTGTGAATGAGAGGTAATGTCTGATGTTCCCACTGTTGGATATGACCTACTCCTGCCTTTTTTAATACATTTCCTTCTCAACAGTACATTATGACATTTACTAAAAAAAAGCAAAAATTTCAGAAGTAGAAGTTGCAAAAGTGACTTTAAGCCATTTTTTGTTACTGAATTTCAGAGACCACTTGCTTGTTAAGCTGGTCTGTGATATTAAATTGGGCAATGCTGCTCTTTTTTTATGCTTCCTAACCAGGTAGCCAAACACCTAAGCTCCAAAGAGCTTGCAGCTCTGAAGAGTAATGCGGCTATGGGAATTGCCTTATGTGGAGGCAGGGAATTACTCAAGTTAATTTTCACATGAAGATACAGCAGCGTTCTGACTCACAATGGTTGTTCTGAGAGCAGAAAATATAAGCTACAGGGTACAAAAGATAGACTTTTACTGAATAGTATAAGATGTATTATTGTAGGACCAGATCTTTGGGTCTAAATGATTTGGTTTGGTGCAGGACTCAGGATAGGAAGAGAAGTGACAGAAAGTGGCCTTATCTTGGAAACAGATAGTTGATAACTCAAACTAAGGGTCCATTTGGAGCATCTCAATAGATACATCAAATTGTGCCAGCAGTAATAATCGTACAGGAGCCATGTCATTGGCCAAGGATTGCTGGAGTGCATGCAACACACATTGGCAAAAATCCTTATTATTCCTGACATGGCTCATGAGGAAACTGGTAGTGTAACAAGCAAACTCTTGTTACAGATCATCTAATAATTCCCCTACAATAGAGTCACTTCTGGCTGCCACATTATGTCAGGTCTGCATTGCCTAGGAAAACACATTACAGTTGGATTGGGGAAGTAAGAATCTCATATTCAAAACATGCTAGCTCTTCTCATTGTATATTAGTAACTTCTGTCACAAAGTGTACTAGTAAATATGGCCTTAAAAGTTTTAAAACATGTAATAAGGCTGATAGTACAGATGCACATTCATTAGCCCATATCACACTCCATTAGAAAATATACTTGTGTAATCTTTTTTTCCTAATTAAAATGAAAGGAAAACAAGCAAATTCCTTTTAAAAAATTGTCATGGAGTCACAATCTGAGGGAGAAAATGTTTAAAGCTTCATACATACATTATACCTATCTCAAGTCCAATCACTGCAAGATTAGGAAAAATGGAGTTAAGGTGAAATTTAAATAAATTTCAGTATAGTCAGGGATAGAAAAGCATGAATAGTGTATCAAACAATTCTGCCACATAATGACATCATTCACAAGACATATGATTGTTGTGAGTAGTTGTTGTCCTACAGGGGATGAAACTAATTTTCAAACAGAACAAATCACATCCCCCCCTACCCCCTCTACTCCCCCCCCCCCCCCCCCATTTTTCCCTGGCAGTAATACTATACAAAGATAAATTTGCTGTGGAACCACAGGACACAGTGGTCTTAGAAGAATGTGTAAGAAAATGGGTTGGCCATAGCCATGTAGGAGAGTCACACTCACTTTCTAAAGCCCTGAGATTTTCAGGCCATATTAGGTTCTCCTTGTGGACCTCTTCCCAGATATCTGGAAATTAGGGCCCTATCTGATAATGTGATTCCACTTGGGCCATAATGTTGAAACAATGAAAACCACAGAGGCTATTGAACTTTCAGAGGCAGCAGACTATATAAAATAGGATTAATTCCTTGGACACACAGACAGTTCTCTCTTTCACCATAGAAAGTCCAAACTTAGTGAAGTCATATGAAAGGAATTATGCAGTTGAGACATTCATAGAGATTTGATCCTTATGATCTTCTTCATGGTAGAAAGCAAGTCAAAGATCAAGAATTTTTTCCATAGTCTGTTATCTCTATTATCCCAGATAGGAAATTTCTGCCAGTTCTTGGACAAAGAGGCAAATTTACACGTAGTGTAAATCAATGAAACTCTATACTTTGCATTATACTTATGTTGTAATAGTCTTTATGTAAACTCTGGCTTAAAATACATACACACACTGGTGTTTATCTGCTATATATGTCATGATTTAACTAAATACTTCTGCAACTTCATATAATCTCAGTTGAAGGCAATCACTGTCCAACAAAATCTATGGAAGCTGTTGATTGTGCCTTTATCTACACCGGCTGAAGTTGAGCCTGTAATTCTCTGCGTCTGGTGACAAAAATGGAAGCGATATAATTTATATAAGGAACAACTATTGCCTGCTCTAATGGCTACACAATACAGTGTGAAAATGCCAGTAGTGTTGACTACAGCCCAATTTCTACTGCTCCACCAAAACCAGAATTGTGTTGGTGGTGAGTTACAAGGGCTATTTTCCCTAGCCTAGGCAAGGCCATGACAATCAGAAATATTTGAACTTGATATTTGATTAGTGCTGGCAGTACTCTATAAGTGATTTCTACTCAACAATGTCTAATAATTTAATTATTTCCCATTATTAATGGAATGAAACATTTCAAAACAAACAGCTAGAATAACTGTTTTGCAGGAAGCTCATAATCATCAATTTATACATGTAGAAATCTTTCTAAAATTATATCAGGCTGGCCTGTGGAACTTGAAAGACATATTTTATCCCAATCAATGCATAAAAGTAAAATTATCCATAACTAAGGCATGTTTCTCTGCTGTACAGTTCAGCTGTAATGATCCCCACACACTGCACTTGCACATCAATTATGATAATCATAATCACGGTCGTTAAGCTGAATGTTCATTATTATCAGGATGCTGGTGACAGCAGATTCAATCATCGGGTGCAATGGGCAGGCAGTCACAGTCCCACCCAAGTTTCTGCAGGCAGTGTTGTGCCACATTAAATCTATGATGTGTTCCACATCCCACTCCATTCCAAAAGCTGTAGACGGTAAAGGTCAACTTTATGTTCTGTGCAATATGCTTAGGTTCTCTAAATTAATTCTTTGCAGTACTGGGTATTTTTATGCTTTGTAGATAATAAAATTCTGTTTAGGGCCAAAATGCCTGTGCAAATAATGAAACTGTGATGCAGTCGTACTGTAATTCACCTATAATAAGGCATCAGAGGAAAGAATCTATCAGGAAGGAACATCTTAAAATGTCACTTCCTGCATTTTGCAAATAAGAAAACATTAAATGCTGTCATTAAAGTCAGTTTTCTAAAATGCATATGCAAACTAATTCCAATACCGATTAAAGGCTGTAAGCTATCATTTCTGCCTCAGTAAATACGAACATATGTGAGTGTTTTGACAACTGAAAGATTATAGTTAGTGTATTTGATCCCTTGACTGTTCCATACATTGGAACTTATCATTGTAGATTAAATTCATAATGATTGGTAAATTTTTTATATTGATACTTCTCACATAAATTTTATCAGAGACACTCCAAGGTATTTAGACATATGATATTAAACTTAAAATACATAAGCATTTTTATTTTTATAGTGATTTACAACTGGGTAAACTAACTAGATTCAGTTTCACTAGAGGTATAGTATTTCCATTTCCTGTTTATTTTTAATGAAGAATTAGAATACAACAGTTTTTCCCTTAACTCCCAGAAACTTCTTTGAAATGTAAATGGAATGAGATAAAAATTTTCAGATTATAACTAGATGAAAAGAAGAACTATTAACTTTTCCTCACATAGACATGGTAATTATTATGTTTAGAGGAAGTCTATGCTAATACCCTTTCATTTTCCAGAAGAAATATAACAAGGCAATATTTTTCATTGTTGTTCATTTTGCTTCTAAAGTAATTATATAATTTACATACTAATCTTTTTGTGACTTGAATTAAAACGCATACTTATAAACACATGAAAACTTCAGGAAAATACAACTAAGACATGCTCATGAACGTACACGGGGAAACTTTCTTATATCTGGTTTAAAAAAAAAGCCAGCTAATATCAGCTAATATCAAATAATACCTCAGCAGCTCAGAGGGGTCACTGATCCACTGACCACTGAACTGACTCTTTGGAAGATCTTATACAGTAGTTTGTCTTATCAGCAATGATAAGAGAAACTTCTCTAATATAATACTGTCAGAAGCTGAATATATATCATGGCAGGGTTATGTTCAGGTTGTAATACAAGTTGCATGCACAAAAATATCACCTCATGGGAAACTCAAAGGAGTGTTGTGTTTAGCAGACAAAGTGTTAAGCAAAAATCTGATTTTTTTTTGGTAATGTTTTGATACATGCCCTTTAGCCTTGTGATTCATTAGAACAGGATAATGTTGTTCATAGCACTGATATATACAAACTGTTAATACAGTTTAGAAATAAGAAAATAATAGAGTTCTTTCAAATTTAACAGTTATGAAAGTATGACCTCACACCTGCGTATAGAACATCTTCCATTAAAATATAGTAAGGAGGTGGGGGTTTTTGGTTTGGTTTTTGGGTTTTTTTCTGATGATAATGACCCACTAAAGCAGCAGGTAGGTCATAAATAGCTCTTTCCTCCTCTTAACTCTCTGGGTAAGCACTCCTAATTGAAGCTTCATATTAATTTAGAATTGGGGTTGGAAGGCTGTATATCATGCTGGGTTAATGTATACAGCTATTCACCTCCAGAGATTTAGGTTGAAGTCTATCCAAGATCACAAGTAAAGTAAGTTTAGTTGTTTCAGCTAAGCCCATAATTTATATAATATTATATATGTGTGATATGATATACAATATATCTTTATACTGTTTGATATCATCATCTGAGCCTGATCAAGAACTGCTAAGGAATGGAAAAGGAATAGTCTTTACAGGACAAGATAAGTACCACCAATAAGACTTTTAGATCTTTTTTATATATCCTACTTACGCTGTGGGACTTCATCCAGTCATAACCTCCACTCATTGCTTTTCAAAGACAAATTCAGATCTTTTTGTTTGGATGTTGATCTTTGTGCCTTTATTTGCAATGAGATTTAATTAATGTATGTTAAAACACCAAAATTTTACTCTGAGCTAATTTTTAAAGCTTAAAGTTTTGAGAAAGAATTCTTTTTAAAAATATTACTTCTCAAACTAAGATTCCATGGAAATTGTTATATATTTACAAAGGTTAAGTTACTTTCAGGGAAATAAGTAATCATATCTTACAAAATCCCAGAATTGTTTAGGTTGGAAGAGACCTCTTGAGATCACCTAGTCCAACCCCCGTACTCAGCTAGAGCAGGTTGCCCAGGATGGTGTCCTGTTGGGTTTTGAATACCTCCAAGGATGGAGACTTCACAACCTCTTTGGGCAACCTGTGCCAGTGCTCTGTCACCCTCACAGTAAAAAAAAAAAAAAGGTGTTTTCTCACTTTCAGATGGAATTTCATGCATTTTAGTTTGTGTCCATTGCCTCTTGTCCTGTCACTGGACACTACTGAGTCCGAGAGGAGTCTGGCTCCCTCTTCTTCATTCTCTCCTATCAGGTGTTTATACACATCGATAAGATCTCTCTCAAGCCTTCTCTTCTCCAGACTGAAAGTTCCAGCTCTCTCAGCCTCTCCTCCTACAAAAGATGCTCCAGTCTCTTAACTACCTTTGTGGCTCTGTGCTGCACTCTCTACCAAGTCCATTATCTTTCTTGTACTGGGAAATTTTAATGTGATTGATTCCTAATACAAATAGCAGCAACGCAAACATTACACAAACCCATGTTAGAACATGTTCTGAGGAAAATTACCTCTTATAGCACTACAAAACCAGAAATATATGAGATGCTCCTGACAAAGGAGGCAGTTTAATGAGACTTAAAATAAAAACAGGTATTCACTAATTTTCAGAATTTTCCAAAGAATGTAAGCAGTAAAATATTTTGTTGTTTATAACCAGGTTTTGCCATAATTTTCTGATGGTTTACCTTAATGTGCAAGAGTAAATATGCAATCTCTCTTACATCAGAAAAGGCAGTACAGATAGAACAAAACTTTGCAAAACTTATATAACCAAAGCTGTACTTAATCAGGCTTTTAAATCCTTATCTTGTAGGTGGGTTGAATTTCCTCAAATTGAACTTACCAGAAAGAGAGTGGAGGAAACTTGACATCTCATCACATCAGCTCTAACTATGTGATTTTGTAAAATGCTAGAAAGATTCCCATTGGATTCCATGATCTCTGGATCAGGCCCAAATTCACTTAGTTCTAATACAATAACAATCTAAAAAAAGTAAACCATTTTTTAATTTTTGCAGTGACTTACCTTGTCTACTACCCACTTCTCAGGCTGTACTTCTCGGAAATGTTTAATTCCATAAGTTTCTTGGCCATATTTGCCTGACCTATGAATTGATGGGTCATACTTCTCATTTTTATGATATGAAGAAAATGGCAGAAATCTGAAATTCAGGAATATTTAAAAATCAGTTATGCTCTACTCTAGATGCCACAGGGTTGATGTAAATCATAGATACCAATGCTACAGGAAGTGACATGGACACATGTTCCTGCTATTTTCCACTATCTTCTTAATGTTCTCCCTCAGTATTGTGAGGGGATTACTGCAATTTCTCCTACAGCTGCTTTTAAATTAAATTTGGAGCAAAGAGATATAGAGTTTCAACAGGATAAAACGAAGACTTTCTGTACAAAGATATAACTTGGTTCACTTGCATTACTAGATTATTACTTTGGCTATAATCTGCACTATCAACTGGTGTGATGTGAAGAATGAGCAGGGTTAAATTTGCTGGGATCTGCATGTTGACACCTCAAGTCTTAGCAGGCAGTGCAGTCTGTGCCAGCTGTCAGTGGTAGGCACACACCATGCACAAGTATAGAGCTCATTTCTGGAGAACATCTCATCCACTTTACAAATCATGTAGGCCTCCAACACATAACCTCAACCTGATTGTTCCATCAGAACGGAAACATTTCAAGCATGCCAGCGGTACAAGCATAAACCAAAGCAAATTTGCACCATAAAGAATCCTCCCTGTACCTTAAACTAGGTATGTATCCTTCGATACCTGTTAATCAAAGCTAAATAAACTGTACTCTCATTTAGCAGAATGGAAACATATACAAATAATACAGTTGACTTTCACATATTGGCAGACCACAAAGCAAAGAAATGATTTCTTCTGAATTCACAAATTGTGTACTTAACTCTCAAGCTATAATTATGTCCTAATTAGCAATCTTTTGGAGCCTGATTCTTTCACCTTTGGTAATACTGATGGTGGGCTCCCTGCTTACATAGTGCCACTGAACAGTGAAGCTCCAGCTACCTGCTTTGGGCATGGAAGAGGTTTTCAGATGGATGTCCCTAACTCTTATGGACAACTACAGGTTTTCTGGGTAGGTTCCACAGCAAAATGTATGGAGGAAGGCGAAAAACATCTTATATGTAAGGGATCTGCAAGAGACCCTACAAAGATGTCTAGTTCCATCTATTTCAGTTTGCAAGAGAGTTATGAGAGCAAACAAAAATGTAAAGTAAAACCTTGTGAATTAAGCTTATCATTGCTGGTATTCTGAAAAAGCAACATGCATTCTTTTTTCTACAAGTGCAGGAAAAATTATTATACAGTAAAATTAGAAATATATGCTTCAGAAGTCTAAAACATCACTTTAACTGCCTTGACAACAGGTGTAGTTAATTAAAACCTTTTCCTAATTGAAAGCTTTTCAGAATCCAGAGTCCCTATAAGAGTTAGGCAGTCAAACAAGTTTTTGATAAAGATGGGGATTAAAATACTTTTCTTTGTCTCTCAGCTGATACAGACTCAGAAAATTATTTATTTGGACTAACTGAGCCATCAGCAACTGCTTGAGTGTCTGTTTTCTTAAATTACATTTCTTCCTTTCCACTTCACAAAAAGAAACTATTTTAGAATCTTACCAGCTATATCAATTTATTCTATCAAGTACCACAAACAACTGCAATGTAAAGTTAGAGAAAGAAAAACACTGAGTTAGCAGACTTTTAAATAAGTAGCTATAGTAGCATGTGTATACTCATGGGAAAGGACACTCTCACATAAGACAGATTATGGTACTTGCAATGCTAATTTGCGCATGGGATGGACATCACACACACACAAAAATTAATGTGGCCCCAGTGTCCCAGAGAATATATCGAAGGTGCTGTGAGCCGGCTGCTCCACTTGCAGTTTTTATCACTTCTGAATTGCATTTTAATAGTACATTTTTCTTTTGTTCAGACATGAAAGAAGATTGGCTTTCTCAGGGGATTGGATAGCTGAGAAGACAAGGCTAGCAGTTTAGGGATCTGCCCATATATGCATAGAATTTAATTGAGCCATAGCATTCATAATTTAATATGAATACTATGTCTGTAAAATTTATACACAAAATGGAAAAAAAAAATCTTGAGGAAAGTAGAAGATAAAGTAAATGATTATAGTTTTCCCTGTAAAATTGCCTACATAGAGGTTTTGATTTTACTGTGGATCAGTTAATCTTTGTCGTTTTTGGCAAACTATTACCCAGAGTAATCTATGTTCTACCATGTTTCCAAACAAAAAAATACATATATTGTAACACTTTATGACACAACTAACAGTATATTCTCTATGTAGTTTAGCACAAATGTGATCTTCTGCATTCTCTGCATACCTCCTCTAAGAACATTAACTGGAGCATGTGCCATGCAGCCTGGAATGTATGTCTACGGCTGAGTAAAAAAAAAAAAATTAAAGCGACTATGAATTTTTGAGGAAAAACATTGAAAATATAATAGGGTATAATGGTATATAGTAGTCTAAAGTAGAAACTTTCTTTTTTTCCTTCTGTCTATAGTTCTACTGTCAGAGCCGGGTGGGCAGATCCTTATAGCGATAATGATCTAACTACAAGAAAGGATCATATGCTTGCAAATTCAATGTCTGTTTAAAGCAAGTAAGAATTTTCATTACTCTATGTGAGTAAGTAATTTAAAAGAACATTAAAACAGTTTTTTGTGTTAAGTAGGGTAACCAAATTAATGGGAGTCATACAAAAGTCATTATACCCCCACAACCAATAATCAGAGTAAAAAGCAATAGCACTGCAAAACACTCCAGTAATGGTATTGTGTTCTGTAGCTCTATATATACACCTGACACAGCTTTTCCCCAAATTAATGACAGTATGTGCTCTGAATCTGACAGAAAAGAGTGACGGAAGAAGAGGAAAATTAAATCCAGACAATGGTATGATGCCATTATCAACTGCACAAGTTTAGACCTCAATAGTTTTTTTCTGCAAAAAGCTCACTTACAGGATTCTTACATTTGGGTTTCAGCTTTTCTTTGTGATTTAAGTGTAAATTCAGAAATTCTTAAAGGTTTTCAGTAAATATGACAGAGACAGAAGTAGTAGGATCAAAGAAGAATTAAATTCCATATTGATGTTATATCGTGCCATAAAACATAGTTAGTATAGCTGAGTCTTTCCAAAAGTTGATGATTTAATGGGAGGTAAACTTTCCCTTCAGAAATAAATTTTAAAATGAATTTTTTTTTCCATTTCATCCACCACAAAAGCTCGAATGAGAGATATGCCAAAGAATACTTTCAAGACAGGGGAAAGAGTTGGAACCAAATATGGGAAACTATCTCAGGTCCTGTAAATAGCAGTATTACACATACACAACCTGAGGAACGACCAGGACCAAAGCTGGCAGTGACACTGGTAATGAAGGCCAGCTGCACTGTTGCCAGGACCACGCTATGTTGAACCTAATTAGCGTAAAAAGACCTAGAAGCCTCAAGTTAGTAGCCAATCCTGGACGTGAAAACTGCTAGTGTTAATTTAAATTTTGAGAGATACCCTAGATATTTGTTGTTAACAAAAATAAAAATTGCTTTCTCTCTCCCTTCACTCATCCTATCCTGCACCCCCCTGCTACTATTAATTTCATCTTTCTAATCCTTCTTTCCCCCACATTTTTACCCCCTTATGATCTTTCTTCCTGCATCTCCTCACCTACCATTTCTTCCCTCCATTCTGTCTCTGTTATTGTAATATCTCTCACTATTGTGACAGGAGATGGAAGAGGCCTTTTAGACTCTGAAGGTTTTCCAGATGGATCGACCGAGATGATAGAAGCAGCAGTAGGTACTCGGCTCTGGTGTCTATGGCAATGTGAGAGGAAAGAACAGCAACACAAACAGGAAGGAGGATTTGTCAGGTCCAACATTTACTGCTGGGCGGCAGCATCCCAATGCTATATGTTATCTACAAACAAGACACAGTTCAGAGACATTCACTTTTTCTTGAATTTAAACGGCAGCAAAAAAACAGAGTGGTCCTTCAGCACGTCCTCTGGATCTGCCCAAGAGGCAAAATCCCAGTAGTCTAGCAGTGCAAGCATGTAATCCTGATACCAGAAATGCTTCGAACTTTACCCAGGCTTCTGAGAAAGAACTGGCAGTAGATCTACTGCTAGACTGCCATATACGCTGCACTACCAGGGCACAGTAAGAAATACTAAAACCAGAGAACTAAAAGGAATATTCTGCTTACATGGTTTTTCAAACTTTCATAATATTTGTATGTACTGTACATTTTTGTAATTTAGTAGTAAAAATACTACCAAAATCTTAACTTTAGATGTGCGATAGTGGTGTTAAATTTTTATCTGAAGTGGTTCTATGCAATAGCAGTTCAATTCCTTGTTGTCTTGATCTAATTCAAATAAAACAATTTTATCTCACTTTGAAGAAGACCATGAACTATTAGCTCCAAAGAAACTATGCTTCTCTATTGAGAAGCTGTGAATCTTCAATCTTTATTTTTTTCTTTAAATAAAACATGAAATCAATTTTAAGCTTTCACATTTAGGTTACACCTGACGTAATTTCTTCATCAAATCCAAAAGTGTCTATCTTTTCACTCAGGGAACAAAGGAAGAAGCAGAATGGTTTTCCATAGCAAAAACAACTGCAGTAGGGCAGCCATTATTTAGTTCATAATGAGTGCATATTAAAATCAAAGTGTTATTTACAAAAATAAAGACAGACTATTTTACTTAACATATCTAGTCAGATTACCTTTAACACAGTATTTTTTCCATAAGAAACTTATTTTGGGTGCATTATTACACGTTGTCTACAGTAATACACTAAATATTCTTTCAATCAACTATCAATCACTTTTATCCTAACGTCAGTAAATCTAAGAATCCTCTGGCCATTTTTATTTAACCCCTGTCTGTGATAATGTACAGTGCCAAAGAAAAGCATAGTCTAGTTCTTGTAGGAAGTAAGAGATATTTCTTCTGCAGCAAATTCCGGAACTTCTTAATTATACAGACTTATTATCTGCATCCCCAGTGTTATAAAGCACCAGAAAAATTAAGATGGAAAAATGAAGGCGCTACTTTGTAAATTTCCAGTGGAAATTAGCTGGAAGAAGCAGAGGAATACTGGATCAAAAGAGGGTAATCATGCTTAACTGTGCCCTAGAGCACCCGCATGTATAATACGATTTGCACAGTAACTACCTCTCCTATTACTGCTTGTTTGGAGTATTCTGTGTTAATGGGGTTAGCTAATTTAGTATTTTAACTTAAAAAGACTCTGCTGATTAATAAATGTTGCACACTGTGCTAGTAATTAAAATAAATGGAAGAGTTACAAATAGAAGTTGAATTGTTAAGAAAACATTATCTGAAAATATATGATAATCCCTGTTTATCATAATACAATAACAGTCCGGAAAATATGCAAATTGCTGAAGCTGCAAAGCATATGAAAAACTAAGTATAATTTGAAAAAAGTTTTCAGATGTGCTATATTTGTATGACATAAAATGTAGTAGCCATTTTCACTGCAGCTAAGTCAAAATACAGTAAAAGATCTTTTAAATGTAGAAATTAAAACATTTTTTTAAATCTTAAATCTTATCAAAGTGACTTGCTTTTTAAATTTTATTACCATTACTACCAGGCAGCTCATAACACTGATGCTCTCCAAGTATGGAGCTTATTCAGGTCATTAACTTCTCTATAAGTGTACCTCTCGTGCACAGCACTATGTAGCACAGAAGCACCTAAGCTGGTTCTAAAGCAAAGCATTATAGGCTGAGAATAAGCCTATAAGGAGCTTGGTGCTGCAACGTTCGCACAGCATGTGAGAGGCAGGGAGTGCAAACATTGCACTCTGCTGCACACAAGTGAACCGGTGTGTTCAGGACTAGTTTGGCTATCTCCAGTACAGCACTGAGCATGGACGTAGCCAGAAGCTGAGATGACTAGCCTGATGTCACACCAGAAGGCTACAATAAATCAGGAAACCTCAGCCTTACCGTATTGCTGGTTTATCCCTATTCTATCACCACATTGCAACTCATTCTGATGTATGTTGACTTTATAAAGATGTTTAATAGTAATAACTTTGAAACATGAGGCATACTACGTGAGACAGATTTCAGTAAAGTTAATGAAAATAATTTACATTTTTGTTCTCTGGAAAATCAGGCCAGCATGCAGCTGCATGTAACTGAGTAAAGAACTTTTCATGCTTAGTGATCTAAATCTGCTGGATCCAGCAGTTGGTGTCTAAAACTAGACACTAGTTTATTAAGTGGTCATCCCAAAGGAGTCCAATTGTCATTCCTATCCAAGCGGAGGGGGAAATCACTTCATTTGTATGAAAAATAGCACAATAAGGCAGTAACAGCTTCAATTACATGAGAAAAAGGAATCATTCTTATTAGGCTAGATTACCCACTTGCTCTTTCATTACAAAATAGGAAATTCCAGCAGTTGCTTTAAGTATGCACAACATTCTCTCTTGCTTTCCTTTGTACTGCTTCCAACTACCTCAAACTCTCCCACAGCTTTTTCAATTATTTCTGCATTTTATCAGAAGCAAAAACTTTCACAGAGCTTGAAACACTTAGAGAAAACATATTACTACTTTAAAGAACCCTGATAATCAGAGGTGAGTGGGAATTCTGAATGTTGTTGGAAATTGCAGATATACACTGACAATTTTTCTATCTTAAGAAATATCACACAGTACTCACTCTGGAAATATACAGATCAAGGATTCAGTTTGTCATTTTATGCAAACACAAGCTTTCTCAACAAATTCCACTGTTCATTCTCTCCTTATTTTCTAAAATAGAAGAATAATCAGCATAGGAAGCACTACCAGAAAGAAATACAGTCCCAAAGTACACAATTACATAGAAAGAGACAGAAATTTGTCAATTCATAATGGATGTTACTGAGAAAAAACTACTGTAGAATCTGAGTAACCCTTTGCTGACTCCTCCCTGGAGACTGGCATCCCACACAGCAGCTGCAGCATTACTAGTGAGCGTTAGTCCTGATGATGACCTGCAACTCTGTCATCACCTTTTCAAGGTTACAGATGTGACCCTTGCATGGTTGGTTGAATATGAAGCACAAATGGAATGATCACAGCCTGAAAATGTATAATACACTATGCATTTACCGTGCATGAAGCTGAGAATCATTGATGTTAAGACATTACTTCTGTGCATTAAGGATGGCACTAAATGCTTCCTTACCCATAAGGTAAATAAAGACCCCTGATCAATTAATATCTGTCAAAGTTGGAGACTCCAAACTTAAACTGTACAAGACCAAAGCTTCACAATTCACTCACTGAAGGGAGTCAGTGAAGTATTTATTACAAGATCTGATCTTCTGAAACTGTTGACACGGTGATGTCTGGGGTAAACCTCATCAAATAAAGACTGGGCAATATAGTCATGCCTATAAATGAAGGATATCATCCATCCTCACTTGGAATGCATCAGTCAAAGCTTATTCAGTGAAAAGAACACTTCAAGTGAGGGGTAGAACATTAAATATTACCTAGTATTTTTTGTTTTGTTTTTTTTTTTTAAATTTCACTGGCAGAAGCTAGAAATAAAAATAAAAATAAAACAGCCTGGATTTAAGCTGAGATGTGAAAGTTAAGCTGTTTCCCTCTCACCCCAATAAATGAAAGAATACAGAGAGGAATAGAAAACTGAAGTACATTTTTATTTGTAACTTAACTCAGTTATGTTTTTGGTATGAAAGGAATAAAAAGTTCTATATCTCATTTTTGGCACAAATATAAAACCTAACATTTCCTACAAGTGGAAAAGTAGCCGAACTAAGAGGTTTTTTCTTTCAAAAAAGTTTTTGAGTAGAATTTCCATTTAAAGTCACTGCTAATATTAAATCAGGGAAAATGTGAGGAAAACGATCCAACAATAAAAACATAAAAGCTAAACCATGCAAATGCAATTGATTCTGGCATTCTTAAGTCCCAGTCCTGAAGCTGACACATGGCAACATGGAGCTGATAGAAAAGCTTGAAACAGATCAAAGATAGCAAAGCATTGTGTCCCAGTGAATCAGTGGATCACAGGCTGTTCATGAGAAAAAGTGATTCCTTTCTGGTATTAAACTGTCAAAGGATTGCCAAGTGCAGTGAATTCAAGGGAAAAGTTGACAAAACTTCTACTTTTTCCAGTTAACTACAAAGCCAGAGCACGTGATTTAACAGGCTTTCATTATGATTGGACAAAAGAGTTCCATCATGATAAGAAAAGAATTGGAAATATTTTGGCAATAGCCTTAAGTTTTTTGAGTTAGAAGCCTTAAATCTTTTGGGATGGATTATGTCTGTATTCAGGATCGTATGGAAAAGAACTGGCCTGTCTGACACTATTACAGATGCTATGGCTTAGGAAACCAAACTGCTTCAAAGATGATTACAGTCTTTGCATCATGTTCTAACATGTGCAACATATGCTCCCTTCCCTTCCAAGTGAGCCTTGGCAGGCTACTGGGAGAGAAAGCAAGTCTCATTGGTATGCAACACCATTTTTTCCTCCCATAGTCTGTAAGCTCCCTCAATACGAAGACTGAAACAGTATTTTTTCCTTGGCAAAATGCATGTGGCAAAACAGAATTTGCATTTGTTTTCTTACTTCCCATTAAACCCATCTGGTGCATCACCTATTATTATTATTACAAGTTCTTCTATAGATTCATAGATATGGATGGCACATGTCACACAATTACAGGATAGGGTCTCTGCCCTGAACAGTTTATAATCTAAGGACACAGAATTTAGAAGTATGTATACAGAATGTTTGCTAGTAAGCTGTCAGTTTTGACATTTCATTTTGTCAGGCATGAAAGGTTTCTGAAAGCAACGGAATAAAGAAAACATTCTCATAACAATATAAGAAAAAGCAAAGAACTTACTCATTGTCATGTATACGATTTCTCCATTCCTCCCTTTTCATTTCCTCTCTGGCCTTCTCTAGGGGTGAATTGATTGATGCTGCCACTCGCAAGGTTGGTTCCAAAGGCTTATAGCGCTGCCGCAATACTTCAGCAGTATCACGGAAAGGCCCCTGAAAGGTATAGGATAATGTAAGTGTTTTATTGTGGGGTTACAGTTCTTTTCTTTCCTTCTTTTATTCACGACACATCACTGATGAAAGAGGACACAGAATGTCTGGGAAGCGTAGCAAGACTTTTCTTCCAAAATAATTAAAGCAGTTCATTTTGATAGAGAGTTACAGATAACACAAAGGTTGATAACATGCTCTAAAACTCCAAAGAGAGAATGAGAAATGTGCACTCTAGATTTATTTAACTACTAATAAATATTTATTATTATAAAACAATACATTGTTAGAACTCATTAGGAAAACTTAGTTTTTCCTTAGAAAAAAATATTGCTGAAATAAAATCTGATACACAAGTATTAACTGTATCTAGATTCTGCTTAAGCAGAAAGCTTAAGTCTCTTCCTTTTCATAGGATAAATAATGTTTTATCTTAAAGAACATGCTCTTTTCAATTTCACTGTAAAGCTACCTGGAAGGGAACTTAATACATGACTTAAGATATTATTCTTCTAATAGAATTCAAACTAATGACTTCAGTAATATAGGTGTATAGTCCATTTTTGAAAAGTCTGATTCCATGTTAATTTCATTATTCTTAAAAAAAAAAGAAAGCTCAATTCTTTCATAAGTCTCTCTCTATATACACATATGTATCTTTTTTACAGAGTGTATTGTTTAATAACTGATCATATCAGCATCTACCATTTAACAACACAGAAAAATAGCAGCAGGAAGTACTTTCCTGTGCTGTCAACGTGACATATCTTATGTCTTGCTTTTAGTACTAACCAGTAAGAACTTACCTGGAGTATAATTAGTGCCATAGTACGCTCAGGACAGTTTAGAGGCAACTCTGGATTTAGAAGTGTTGCTAATTAATTTTTATTTTATTTTCATCATTGTTGAGCTGCAATGAACTAGTGAAACCTTCTGAAACTATGAACAGACAAAGAATGCTAATCACAGTCTTTATTCTTAAAGATATCCTTCTTTAAATAGGTTATCACTAACAAGTCACAGCTGGAGTTACTGCAAGCACTGAGTGAAGACTGTGGGGCTAATAAAAAGAAATGATTCACGCCTCATTTATGTTCACTTATGTTTTACATTAATAGAAACCAATAATAGGAACCAGTTACCATAAAAGTCATGGACCGTAAATAACACAAATGGCAAATAAGTATCATCTAGTACTTTTCACAGCTGGACAGGAGGATTGCTGTATTTGAAAGTAGTTAATGGATTTTTATTGGAACTTCACTTTTTAAAGGCACAGCACCATGATTTGGAGATCTTTTTAAAGGTCCTAGTAAGCAAGTGAGCATAGCGTTTACACTTCTTGCAGATATTTTCTTGCTTCTACTTTCTAAGTCTGCGTAAAAGAAAACGTTCATTTAATATGACCACAGTAAGTCTTTAAAAACAGAATGAAAAGTGTTATCGCCTGTGAGAGAATAATCAATACTAGAACAGGTCATTAAAGCTAGTAAGCAATGTTCTAGTAATATATAATCTGATGATCAAGTTATAAAAAAAGTTTAAAATTTATAATAAAAAATGTATACTCTATATTGCAAGATGTTTGCATGAAGTGGATATATGGAGCAAAGAAGAAAGAAATGTACTATTGTCAAATAATACCAAGATAAATATGTTTGCTTTCAGAAGATAGTCTTTCAGAATATTGTATTTATTCTTCATTGTAAAATATTGACTCATATTCCATCAGGGTAAGGGCCAAATCAGATATCCAAGCAAGGATTTTTTTCCATCTTTAATTTCTAAGATCTTCTAACTCTTTCTCAATCCATAGTTCAAATGAAATTAATAGAGTCCAAATACTAATGAAAGGAGGGGGGAAATAGTGTAACTAAGCAAAGGTCTCTCAAACAAGGCTGCGTCATCACTAATGAAAGTATATATGTTAGAATATTAAGATAATTCTAAACATTCCCTGCAGATTTTATCATTCTTCTGAACCATGTATTTGAAGAAACTTACCTAGCAACAGGCACCTAAGGAATATATCTAAGATGAACAAGACCTCTAAAAAATCCATTTACCTATGTCCATTTTACAAGTTAACTTTAAGGTTTGTGGAATCTGTGGTAGAATGGTGCTTACAAATTTTTTTGAATTGGCAGCGCCTGCAAGCATTTCAGGCATCCTGCTTCAAAACAAAAATCTTCCTGGGGAGGTCAGGCTAGGAAAGGAAGAGAGGGAGTCAACCTCAACAGTTTCCACCCTGAAAGCAACTCACACAGCTCTATGTTCTATGTTTGGAATTTGTACTCAGTAGCATAAATCTTCTCGCTACCAATTGGTCTGCCAAATAAAGGTTAGCAGATCGGCATTCTTACTACTTTACCATAAAATCAGAAACATGATAAAAATTATGATCTACATGAAATCATACATTCTTCACTTCCCCCATTCCAGGAGAGCTAACAGCATGCAAAAAAATCCCCTGAAAATGGCAATGTGCTTGCTGTTATTAATGCCTTTTAATGAACAGAAGACTAATTTTAGCATTATCTGTGTTTCCATCAAACTGTAATTCTAGTTAACTCAGTAATAAAAATGATAGATCTAACTGATGTACAAGCATCACTAAAACACACTATCTTACACACACAGAGCTTACCTATAAAATGCTAAATACCCATTTCCATAAAAGAAATCTGATAGATAGCTAATTTTTATTCTTTTAAACATATATAATTGACATTTTCATATAAAATATCCAATCCTATGGGCAATACAAATTTTTGATACCTGAAAGAACAGTGAAGTAACAAGTGACTCACAGTGGGTCTGCTAGATATTAGAAAAAGAAGCTTGGTGCCAAAAAGTGTTACCACAGAGAACTAGGGCACAAATATATCTAGTAATTAAATTCCTCATTGTCACACCAGACAACTTTCAGGATGATGCGTTCTGATGGGTTTTCATTTCCAGCTGTTTCATCAGCTCAAACCAGTGTCCTTTTCTTAGACATACAACCCTAAATTGTCAAAGTGTTGTGCAGGGATTTAGCCGTGTGACTCCCATTAACATCAATAAGAGTCGCGCAGCTAAATCCACGCGCTGTGCTTTGAAAATGTACCCCACAGTGTACATCCCAGGGTGCTGAAAGGATTAAAGTATTATGTAGTAAATTCCCTCTTTGAGGTGCAGAAAATAAACAGAACTCTTCTGGTTTGTTCTAAAAGGCTATCTGTGCACGACTGCTGTGCGTGTCTCTGAACTTAGAAAGGTCTATAAAATATTAGAAATCCAAACTGAAGCTTGTAAGATACTTTGTATACAGTAAAGCAGTTTTGCAAGAGCAACTTAAGAAGGGAAAACCTTCGAGTTCCCTCTTTATTTAGAAGCATGACTCCTATACCATGTCCACTAGGCAAAATCTTCCCCTCTATCCTGAGAGACAGTGCATTCAGTCACATCCCACTGAAGGACCATCATAGCCCCTTTGGATCCAGAAGGTAAAGCTATAATGTCGTATTTATCTCTCCAAACTGGAGAGATACAGATTTGATGGGTGGACTGTCCCATGGATGAGGAATTGGTTGGATGGTCGCATCTGGCTCAGTATCCAGATGGAGATTGGTGACAAGTGGTGTCCCGCAGGGGTCTGTATTGGGACAAGTACTGTTTAATATCTTCATCAATGACATAGACAGTGGGATCAAGTGCACCCTCAGCAAGTTTGCAGAAGACGCCAAGCTGAGTGGTGCGGTTGACACACCTGAGGGATGGGATGCCATCCAGAGGGACCTGGACAAGCTCGAGAAGTGGGCCCATGTGAACCTCACGAGGTTCAACAAGGCCAAGTGCAAGGTCCTGCACCTGGGTCAGGGCAACCCCCAGAATCAATACAGGCTGGGGATGAAGGGATTGAGAGCAGCCCTGCTGAGAAGGATTTGGGGGTGCTGGTGGATGAAAAGCTGGGCATGAGCCGACAATGTGCGCTCACAGCCCAGGCAGCCAACAATATCCTGGCTGCATCAAAAGAAGCGTGGCCAGCAGGTCGAGGGAGGTGATTCTGCCCCTCTACTCTGCTCTGCTGAGACCCCACCTGGAGTACTGCGTCCAGCTCTGGAACCCTCAGCATAAGAAAGACATGGACCTGTTGGAGTGGGTCCAGAGGAGGGCCATGAAAATGATCAGGGGGATGGAACGCCTCTCCTATGAAGAAAGGCTGAGAGAGTTGGGGTTGTTCAGCCTGGAGAAGAGAAGGCTCTGGGGAGACCTTATTGCACCTTATCAATAATTAAAGGGGGCTTATAACAAAGATGGGGAAAAACTTTTCAGCAGGGCCTGTTGCAACAGGAGAAGGGGTAATGGTTTTAAACTAAAAAAGGGTAGATTTAGACTAGATATAGGGAAGAAATTTTTTATGATGAAGGTGGTGAAACACTAGAACAGGTTGCCCAGAGAGGTGGTAGAGGCCCCATCCCTGGGAACATTCAAGGTCAGGTTGGACGGGGCTCTGAGCAACCGGATCTAGTTGAAGATGTCCCTGCCCATGGCAGGGGGCTTGGACTAGATGACCTTTAAAGGTCCCTTCCAACTCAAACTATTCTATGATTCTATGATTCTATCTCAACTCCAAACTCCCTGATCACCCAAACTGATTTTTGGCTCACACTTTGTCTCGATTCTAATGTGAGTCAATGAGTTCATTCAATGAGGAAGCTCAAGCAGTCAAGGTAGGGAGAACATAAGGAGGGAAGGACAAAGGTGGAGAATTGCCCTGAAGTTGATTGTTACTGTTATAAGCAGTGTGTATCTCTGTGTGGCTCACCTCTACTTCTCCAGAGGTATTCTGGCAGGCCTGCATCTTCTCCTTGTGCTCGAACCCAATTGCCTTTGCCTTCATGTCCCATCACCGATACAGACTCATCCTGCTACGGACAAGTCAGTCATGACATAAAGATGAGAAAAGCCTTTTCTGTGTGGGTTAGCCCATGGCTGTCCCCACTGAAGAACAATGTGGATGGAATCAATAAACCACAGGTAAGTTGTGGCAGATGCCATGCGTACACATAGTTTGAACCCAGAAGTAGTTCAAACTTAAGACTGTGTTCAGATCACCTCTACCAAGGGCTGTAATAATATAGTGAAAATAACCATATTGATTCAGAGGAGTAAAATACCAATAAAGATGTATTATACGTTGCTTATTGCTCATTATTATTGTTTAATTTCTGTAGCTAAATGAGAGCTTCAGTGAAAGTTACTGAGAAGGACTCATTTAGAAGCATTGTCTTTCTAAGCAAAATACAGAAGAAAAAATTTAAATATAGGACCAAGTACAAAAAAAAACAGCGTAAGAGGTTCTGAAGACATTGTGGTCATTCAAAGTCAAACCAGCACTGAAAGTATATGTGTGAAGTAAGTAGAAGGTTCAGTAGATTGGGCAAACTGAAAAAATCTTCAGAATAGAGGAAAAGACAGAATACTTCAATCCCAAAAGTATCTGTATGAGGCATTTACTGGCAAAAGCTACATGTCATTGTACTGTCATCAAGTGAGGAACATAAAGGTCTCAGAAGTTTATCATCTGCTGTGTATATTGGGCATATTCCCAGCAGGTTTTGATAATAAGGTGGCAAAAGCTGTTTTGCCATCTTGTGGGACGTTCACTCTGATGCATTATCTCAGAGATCTCCATTACCTTATAGAAGAAAAAAAAAACTATCTGCAACGTATGTTGACATCAACTGAAATTAAAATTGAGACCATGACAGTTAAGAATGGGAGCTGGGCAACTTGGCTGTGATGCAGAACAAAATGTAGAAATTTTTGTAATTAAAGCTGACACACAGCTAGTGGACACAAAAGAACAGGAACTATTCTATACTGAGAGGATGTCTCTTGGCCTTCATATTGCAAAACAATTGCAAAAAGAGGAAAAAGTTATCACAACTGGTTAATTTGTCCTATTACCTTTCATTCCTCCTATTTTTTTATTGATTTAAAGTTGGAAATTAAGAATTCTACCTCTAATGGATCATAATATTGATATTCAATTGTACCAAGTCTTCCCTTTGAAATATCGGAAATAACATTTTTTTCCCCAAAGAACAAGAGTAAAGTCTAAAGAATCATATTTCCCTGTTTTTACATGCCACCTAGGTTTCTTTTTCTTTAAGACAAATCTGTTTCAAAGACTTTACATGCTGAATGCAAGCACTAGACCTATATATATAAACCAAATCTACAAAAGGGAATTTTGGACTCAATGATCCAACTTGAGATATTCTATGATAATCTATGATAAAAGATATGAACAAAAGCTGCCTCAGAGACACTGAAAAATGTTACCTGAGGTTTCTGTCTGCCAATAGGTGGCAGAGGCTGTGCTGTGGAGAAAGTCGGAGGCCTTGTACAAGCTGGCCAGTCATAGAGCTCGTAGGCAAAGGGACTCTTAATTTGCTGCCGTCTGTGGCTCAATGGTTTTGACTCCCGTAGCAGCAGTTCCATTGGATCTGGGGATTTTCTGAACGGTGAATTGTAGATGCCTGCAATCTGAGCAGAAGATGGGGTTATCTTTGACTTCATCTAACTTAGAACTCATTCTTGCATTTATTCTATAAATCAAACCAATCAAAAAAACCTATATAATAAACAGTTCTACATGAAGTTTCTGACAACTACTGACATGGGATAGATTTATAGTTTAAATGCATCTCTGGGCATTGCATTACAGTTACAAAAGGGTTTAAATAGGATAATGTAATATATCATCTGGGTTTTAGCCCTTCAAATGGGAGTAATTTTCATTTTATGGAAGGAAGAACTTCCCAAAACCCAAGTTTTGTTTCAGTCACATTCAATCTTCCACCTTCCATAGCAGAAGTCAAAGAAACATGCCAGTTTTCCCTTAAAAAATAGTTAAAAGTGTACAAATTTGCATCTAGTTTTAAAGACAAATTATTATAGTTGTTTTGAAATTTAAAGTTTAATATAAATTCCAGTTTAAATTCCTATACACAATAGGAACAAAAATTATTTCCAAACACATACTTAAAGAGTAAAATAAATGCTTATGCAAGGGAACATAACTCTTGTCCCTTTAAACTCTATGCTAGCTGACTCACAATGTGGACTAAGACAGTGGCAACTGCAGCATTTTTAAAAATAAAACTGAGTGGTTAGTTAAGGCGAAATACAAGAAAACGTATGGAATACCAAAAAGCAGATTGCTTTTTTCCAACATTAAATTCCTTTAACTAATCAAATGTATTTAGTTTTAATAGTATAAAACTTATGAAAAACAAAAATTTAGAATAAAAATTTCTGAATTGTGCATTATACTGAAAGATTCATTCTTTACTGAATTTGATATTTCATTTTTTCGGGATACATCATTAATTGCATCACTAGTGTGTTCTAATATAACAATTACTAATATAAAATATACATTTCAAATTCTGAACTAGTAATCTACGTCATTAACAATCTGTGAATAACTGGCAAGTCAAAATTATGTGACAGACTGTTCCCGAATCATTCCTATAAATTTTATCAGTTGTATATTAACAATTCTCAAATAGACATATATGAGTTTACTGAATTAATTATGAACAATTAAACATGAGAATTCCTACACCATATTGCACAAAGCCACTAAATCTCCTATAAAACAGATGATATATAAATAAAATACACCTGGTGAAAATTAATTTGAAGATACTGAGTTGCTTTAAGGAGAATTATATTTTCTACAACAGTATACTCAGAGTATTCTTAAGACTTTTAAAGTAGATTTGCTCAGTTAAAATATATTGTCCTTTGCTTTTATCATAATTTCAATTGCTAAGAAGTATTGAATGAAAATAGTAGGAAAAGTAACCAGTTTCGTGATGCGGGGAAAGGTAAGGAAAAGAGTAAATGTTTAAAATCTTGCATTTCTCCTTTGGAACACTACTGAGGACCCATGAGAAAACTCAGTAGAGCATCAGCTTCCTCATAAAGTATTAATCTCTTGAGGCTGAGAGGATTGAACACACCCCAATTAACTCTAAAACATTTTTCATTAACATATCCTATTGGGAAATTCCAATTCCTTGTGTCAAAAGAGTTAAATAAGGCCTAAAAAACCCTTATTGTTTGATGGACAAAAATATTCAGAGATGGTAGCTTATTCAAAATATTGTTGGGCTATTCAAAATCTTATGGGCTATATTCTTCAACTCTGTAAGTGATCTGGCCGTAATGACAATTTATTTTGGCCCTCCGTTATGTGTTCCCCTCTTAGTGCAAACCCTGTAAACTATTCCACTACACTATCAGTCTAAATGTGTAATGGGAAAGAGGACATGAATAGAGATAAGTGGTAGAAACATAGGTATGCCAAACAACCACTGGTTGTTCCTTCAGCTCTTCAGGATGCCAAACTAAAATGGCAGGGATCCATGCTTCAAATAGCAGGCAAGCAGAATCACTGGAGTGAATGCGAAATTGCAGGTCCATCTGTATGATCTGTAAAATCCAGCTGCATCTTAAAAGTTTGGTTCTACAAGTCTGGCTTTTATTCACATAAACATCTCATAAAATTACAGATTCTCCTAATACTACTATTTTTGTAGTATTTCATACATTGTCCTATTGCAATTTTCTTATCAGCCCAGTATATTTTTGCTTGCGAACACTTGGTGACCTGTTAAGTGCTACATAAATATAAGTTCCATATGTTGTCTTGGGCTTTACTGCACTGTTCCACGATTATTGAATGCATTTACGCTACATACTTGTTGCACAAGTTCCCTCAAATATAAAATACCACAGTCAAGGTCTTCCATATAAATTAGATTCTATGCTGGAGATATACAAAGCAACTCTATGTCATGGTCTTTATGGCTGTTTACTCCTTAGTCCTACCGTGGCCATCGGATCTGCCTACATTCCGATGAATGAATTTTTGACTTCACTCTGTTGATAACAGTAAAACAGAAAAGTGATTGCCTGTGACTACCTTTTTTTCACATTTCACTGAACTGCTCATTGTATTGTTACTTTATCTTTCCACCCATTCCTACGCCATCTGTGTTCAGCTGTTGTATCCTACCTAATGTGGACACTGCACTTTAGCCATGCCATGTGTCTGCAGAGGTCCATAGCTAGTGGGAAAGATACTGCTCTCTCACGGTACATCTGTGAAACACATATTTTATAGAAAACTAAAATGTCACTGAAAATGTAAATGTTTTCCGGAAGAAAAACATGTCCATGTGCATCACTGAGAATTGGGATGATCTGGAATAAACCACTATGGCATAATAACAACTCTCTGAAGTTGGCGGGCATGGATTTCTTGATTAGTATAAAATCCTGATCAGGGCTGCATCTGCCCAAAATTTACAGCCCTTTTTAAGCCTTTTCTTTAAAAAAGAAAATTAAAAAAAAAGCTGAAAAGCAAATTGGGTAGGAAATTTGAACAAAAAAAAAATTAGATTATTTCAATCTACATAGCACAGGTTTGTTTTTTGTTTCCTCAAAGTGGAAAAATACATAATCTTAAATAATTTAAACATTTTTGCTCTGACGAATTACAGGCAAGAATAACTTTAAAGTGATGTGCTGTCTGGGCTCTAAGAAATGGCGTTGCTTCTGTTAGTCATACTTAGAGCAAGTATAAATGGCTCCATGAGTACAATGGCTTTCTGAAACTGCATTTTGCAATCTATATTGAGATACTATGTATATTCTACTTGACGTTTCTTTGTTTAAATGTTTGGCAGTAGAAAAAACTATAGTTCATAAAGGGATCAAACACTCTGAAATGCTGCTGAGTATCTCAAGATGCACAAATAGGATTGGCTTTTAGCACTTTTAATGACACCAAAATTAGCCATAATAGGTGTGGGAATCCACGGATTCAGTGTCTTTCGAATTATTATTGCTGAAAAGGTGTCTTAACAAAGAGCCATCTTTTGTTCCTTTTTTTACATACTTTCAGGTTAAACATATACAGATACACATACAGTGTACCAACTATGAAAATGGATTTGGAGTTTTAGTGAGGCCACTTGGACACTTTAAAAGTTGTTGCTTCTTCTACAGTTAAAACTCTTTGTAAGATCTGGGTAAAAATTGATTATGAAGTTTATTTTTAAATAACAATTTTTCAAGCAATCCGTGTTAATTACTTCACATTTTAATTACATATGTTTAAGTATTCAAACAGACAGATAGCAGAGCAATCAGCAGCAGAGTTAGTATCTAGATAGATAAAATTAATACGAATTTACTCTAAATTCCCCAACGTTTGTGGTAAGGTTTTAGGCCTAGATTTAAAATTGGCAGCGTTTGGTAGGAGAGACAAGGGGATGAGTTTGATTCTACTGTCCAGTTCAGACCAATCTCAGGCAAAATTGCTTCCCTTCATTTTTAAATATCTCTGCAAATCAGAGTCTTATTTTTGTAATTTCTTGCACATGTGCTGTGCGCTGATGGATGCCCTATTCACTCTGTCCTCTACAGGGAGCTGGCAGTCTGCAGAAATCTAAGAATCTGGAGGATCAAAGCCTTTGGTACTTAATACATTTGCATATCTTCTTGAGACCAGTACAATGTGTTAAAAGTGTTACTTCATCTTTCCCCTACTTTAATACGATATTCTCTCAACTACAAAACCATTGTAGTTAATACTGCTTTTCCAATGGTAGAAAAGTATCTGTCTTGAGATATTACCTCATACTTTGATTCCAATATTTTCTCCACCTTTAGTCCGTAAGAAAATATGCTACCCTGCAAAGTATTATGATAGGTTACAAAAAGTACCTCTTGTCTGCAGAGAGAATGACACATTTTTCTGCACCCGTGTTCTTCAAACTAAGAAGGGCCTCTGTCAAAGCCAGCTTTCTGGGACTTCATTTCCAGGAACAATTTTCTAAAGTGATAAACACTATGGGGAAATCTGTGCTAACTGTTAAAAAACCTACAAGTGAGTTATTTGCAGTACTGTCATGTTAACTTCCACCTCAATAAGACCAAAGAAATCTCAGGAGGGGACTCTGCTAATAGCTTCTTACTGACCGCCTTGCATCAGGCCCTTCTGGTGAATGGTGGCCCAGTGGTGAATATGGCAAATGAGGTGTGAAAGCACAGATTATTTTTTTTTTAAGACTACGGTTCTGACTCGTCAGGGAAAATAGAAAAAAAAGAGAGAAATGAGTTATACAATACATATATTTTTCCCCTAGAATTCTCTGCCTCAGACCTTCCATCATGGAAACCCAAGCATGACCTGGAATATTAATTGTGTCAGGTCAAGCATACTGGCAAATGTACCATTTGTTACCCAGTCATCCTTAGCATTACATTAATATTTTGCATCATTTTGCATTTCTAACACACTATCATTTAGTTTCCTCCCAATCATTTTCTTATCTTTATAATTAATGGTGGCATATAAAGAAAGAAAAAAAAACATAAGAAAACAAATATTAATTTAATGAACATTAGCAAAGAAAAGATTTGTTGGGGTTTTTTTTATATTCTGTACTGCTTTCACCTCTAATACTATATTTAATGTATGCTGTAGAATGTCCATTTTCATCTTTTCCTGTTTATCATTTCTATACGGAGAGAAGACTTAACTGGTTTTTCCCAGAATACAAAAAAGAAATTATTAAGGAGCTTGCCTTGAAAGCTAAACTATGAAGGAAGGGAGCAGCAAAAGAAATAGAAAGAAGGAAGCAAGAAAGGAAAGCAAAAGGTGCAGGTAGAAAGGGAAAGACAAGGCTGTGTTGATTATGCTGGATAGTTCCTCAGAAAAGACTGGTGATCCCAAGTGGTATAATAAAACATGAACAGTTTTAGATGTTGCAATTTTTATTTATGAATGAATGACTTCTTATTCTTCTTTCTTATTTCGTGACTGAGCTTTTAAAGTCTACATATAAAATTCCAAACAAAATATGCCCTAATAGATACAGTGTAGCTACTGCACTGCAAATAATTACACACATGCAAAATTAAAAATCGATGAAGTTGAGCTGAAGATAAAATATAAGCATGAAGTCAAAAGAAAGTGTATCCTTATATCTTTAAAATATTTTTTACTGTAATTTAACTATACTGTAATAAAGGTATGATCTGTTTTAATTACTTTTCCATATCAACTCTGAAAGTCTGAAATAATCAACAACTATCGTGAATATAAATGTTTCTTTTAACAGTCATTTAATCTTGAAAAAAACAGCTTTGAGGGAGGAAGCCTTTGCAAGTGGTTGTCACAGTAAGAACCTAAATAAAGTCCTACTTTGTCACTTTGGTCTTTTAATAAGGAGTTAAATGAGAAGGAAAAGACTTCAACAAAATAGGGACTTAACTTGAAAATCCTTTTTTGCTCCATTGTAATTTGTAAAAAAACTAAGCAAGTTAGGAGGAGAGGTAAGAGATCTTTAAAAGCCATAAAAGTAAAAGCATGAAGGAGAGCTGTGAATGAAATATTTGCTAGAGATGGGATTGCTGAATCAACACTGACCAGTGCACTTCATCATAATTATCAGGACATACTACTGCCAGGGGATTTATAAAAATCCCACTCAGCAAATAATTGCCCTGCTGTTAGGAGATAGTCGGAGTGTTAACACACTGTCACAGTCCAGCGTTTAGTAAGATATTCAACATTCAATTACTCTTGCTGAGAACTAAAAGGAAACATGATCATTTCTCAGCTACTGCAGTTATGCTTCCACATGAATTCCAGTGAATAATCTTGTTAATCCCCAGATATAGTTTCTCTAGGAGGTAAAAGAAATACCTTAAAACATTAATGATTCACAAGGAAAAAACGTGTTTGTATGATGCTGCAACCACGTCTGTAAAATAAAAGGAGTTTAAAACTTCTAAATAACTAGTTTATTACAGGCTGTCAGAATATTCCATATGTAGTGCAAATAAAAGGATAATACCTTTAATATGAAATCTACTGGGAAAAAAGCCATCTATAAAAATTCTGTAAATATTGTTCTAGCAACAAGTATAATAAAACTATGTCCTCAAATTTGAAACATCAAAATATTTAAGCCACATTAGAATGCATTCTACTAGGAATAATCTGTGATTTTTTAACTAATATGAACCTATTTTTACATTAACAATTAATAAATATAGTGTAAATTGTATTCAGATATTGGAAAAATACCATGGTGTGGTTCAACATTCCAATTTGAGATAAAATTTCCTTACCATGGCTAACAATAGGAAAAATGTCACCCAGCTTTATAAATGTAGGTTCAGTTTTCACTGAGCTAATGCTACTCCTTAATGCTACTCCTGATACTGTAATCCTTATAAAAATATACTCTCAGGAATTTCATCTAAATAAGAATTGGAGGACCTTGCCTGTTATTGTACCTAAAGTATTTTAGCTTTGTTTGAGATACTGCTTTTATGCAGAGACTGAAGAATTCATAAATGAGTGATGAATAGCGTGTATTCTTTCAAGTGGGATTAATTACCTGTCTTCTGCTTAATATATATTCTGTTTAAACAGAGTAATAGAAGCATTAATTATTGCTATTCTGCCTTCAGATTTTAAAGCTTGGTTCAGTCCTTTTCATCTGTGAAATGTTTGCTTGATATCAAAATAATAGTGCAATCATGTTTTAAATGCACTTTTCTAAGTAAATCAGGCTGCAATTTTATGGACTATACGATGAGGTGTTAAGGAAACATTCAAGTCCAGTATCCTGGCCACAGACCATAAAATCAACCTCTGAACCTGCACAGGCACTAAGTTCAACTGCAGGCAACAAAACTCTAATTAAGTCTCCAAACAGGTACCAACTGCTTGGGTATTTAGGCAACAAGACAAAAGAGAAACAAATTCTTAGTTTAGTGCATGGATCATTGTGGCACAATATCCAAAACACAGCAGCCCAGAAAATGCAGAGGGATCCCAAAAATGTATCAACCTTTCATTGATTCTCTCTCTGACTGAGGCTTACTCTGTCAAATCTAATTCTTACGCAGGCTCTTGATGACTTGACTAGATCATGGATAATAACTTGAATGAGTGAGTGATGGCATGGGAAACAATACTCTTATGGTGAAGACACAAAACAGAGACAGAGCGTTCACGAGTTGTCTTACTGACTTCTCATTTGACTTCTAACCAATTTCAAAACAAGCAGAAAAATAGGTTTTAACTTGCTTAATAACTTTATTTTAAAAATAGGAATAGGAAATTCCATTACTGTTATCATTTTTTCTTTAAGAAGTGCTGGGGTGAGTATGGGATCATGTACAAATTCTAGGAATCTCTGAAAACCAACCTGTTTCTACAACCACCCTGTATAAATGGGCATTAAAGAGCTTAGTCTGAAGAATAATCTCTGAAAGTAATTTTATTCTGCCATGTCTCAATAACTGCATGTGAAAACACAGACACTATTTCCTTACTTCACAGTGTTATTTTGAGGCTAATATTATTTATGCTTGTGAGAAGTTTTCAGAGCCTTAAAACACTTATTTAAATGTGTGATATTATTTACATCTTTAACATTAAAATTTCATCCACTGTCATTTTCAAAATGGAAAAGATTAGCTTTGTAAGAAAAAATCAACTCGAAATTCACTCCTTTTCTCACTGGATTGAGAAAAATCCTTGTAATTATACCATTTAGTATCTTTGAATTTGTAACACCAGGAGTTACCTACAACAATATATCAGAAGACAGGAGAAGCTCTTCTTAACAGATAGAGATGGAAATCATACAGAAATTTCCTTTGTTAACAAAATAGTTACTAAATACAGAATTCATTCACTTCTCTAAAAATACATATTTGCAGCTAAACAATGTAACATTTCATTGCTTTTCATTGTTCCTTATGTCTGTTGCATTGTGCTTACATGTGAATCTTCTCTCACGGACATATATTCTGACAGATTTATTAAACAATTCGCTGTAGTAAACCTATAGGATTAGACAATGACTAAAAACTTGAAAAGTGGCAGTATGTTTAACAAAGCAGTCTTCAATGAGACCAATAAACAATGAGGTGAAGGTTTAATGAATGGTCACAGTATTGTAAACAGGAAAGAATAAAGAAGAAGGAACAGAGCCATGCGAGTCAGATTAGTAAAGGTATTCAGAAATGGGTAGAAGAGAGCGATGTAATAAGCAAAAATGAAAAGATGAAGATTTTATTAAAAGCTTGCTGAAATAGAAAGCAAAGAAAACATGCAAAATAAAGGTAAAGAAAACAATAGATGGGGAAAGATGCACAGTTTTCATCATGTCCATTGCAGGACAGACACAATTCCCAAATTAACAGTATATATTAGATACTGAACAAAAGCATTGAATATTGAATAAACTGTGCAAGTTAATGAAAGAACTTTACCATTATACTATTCACTTGCCTAAGAGCTGAAAAACAAAATAATTGGTATGTCCATCACTCATCTTGAAGTCTCATTAAAGCAAGGATACAATCAGCGCCACTTCTTAATCAACAGGAAGGTTTGCTGTTGAGAAATGTACGGCATTTTATCTTCATGACTTCTCCCATGCCATTCCTAACCTCCCTCTTCTCATGCACTTATCTCTTATTTAGCATGTACTGCTTCTGATATAATAGTTTCAAAAATTACCTGAGCAAAACTATACATCACCTCAAACTTGTATAAACACCAGATGGACTACTACACATCAACCAAATTTATCCCAGTAACAATCTGAGGAATGTCAGTGGAGTTCCACTCCGTGCAAGTGTGTGTGAACGTGGCTCTGTGTGTGAGCTATTTAGCTGATATTTGCACTACATTGTAATTTCCCTGCAATATAGATTCTTTTTTAAATGTGTGTACCACATCATACACAAAGCCAACATTCAATATATAACTCACTTTTACCAGTTTTCTGACCCTGCAGCAATCCAACCCTTTTGCCACCCCAGTTGACAGTAATACACAAAATTTGGTCATGTTTTTCTAAGATCTCAGCGTGTACACTTTTGATAGATCACACAGCTTGTCCTTTAAACTCCGCCATTAATCCTACCCACAGGAGTTGAGCAAGAAGTTTCTTGTCCAGAAAAAATCCACACAAATAGAGATTATGCAATTCAGATGCTGAAAAAGACAGTTTAAGTACAGGGACTTTATAGCTAGTGGATTTTTAAATGACTAATGCTAGATGCAGAAATGCTAAATGCTGTAATACATGGTAGATACAGAGATGCCACTATGCTATGATTACATATGCTTAGTATGAGTGACATGGCTAGTAACAAGTTATTTAGAAGAAGCTCTGAGAAATATTGCCATGTCTACATGGATATGCCTTTAAACAACTGAGCTTGCACAGGATCAATCACAAAACAGCACTCAAACTTTACATCCCATTGTGTGTCTTTCTAATGACAGGTGATTTTTCAGTGTAACTCTTTCTTTGCACAGTTATCCAGTTATCAAACCGAAATGATTTTATAATAAGCAGCCTTTAGGAAAAATAGAGTTTGCAATACTGATGCAGAACATGCTTAAAATTATTAAATTTGTTCTATTTTTAAGTTCATTCACTCACTATCTTTAAAAAATAGGATGCGAATATCTTGTTTTCTGGGAAGTGTGGCAAAGGGAGGAATTATTGATTTCTGTTGGAGGCACTTTCACTTACTACTTGTGCTAGAATGAGACTTATGAGAAGAGTGAATGGGAAGGAAGTACTTTTCACTGACACTGGGGAGAAATACATCCAAAATGGTGCATAGCCATCTAGGAGGTAGGGTATGGTGTCAGCAGATAGCACTTCCCCATCCTCTTCCCATTGCTCCCTAACCTATGGAGTTACCCTTTTCTGGGCATGAAGATCACCAAGCTTGCCGTCTTAGTTTTGGCTTTCATTGTACTTGCCCTCTCTAGGGAGACAACCACCCCTTCTTAGAGAAAAAGAAAGGCTGATTGAAAACGATATGAGCAAAATTGGAAAATCCTCGAAAGTTGTAAACTTTGTCACTAAATGATTTTGGCAGAGTGTGCACCAGATAGATTCTGGAAGTATATGTGGGCTTCTTGCATTTGCCCTCTTTTTACATCACCATGATACTGTATTGAGTAGCAGAATTACAGTCCTGAGTGTTCCCAGGATGAGTAATCCCAAAGGGAAAGAGCTGGACTCGAATTCTAAGAGAACGTCTTTGATTGTGTGTGCAAATCACTTAAAGGTCATCTTTGGAATTCAGCCCTAGTGGAACTAACCTTCTAGACATAAACATTTTTCTTTGCTCAGGTACAATGTCTTCCAGAATCACAAACAGCTCAGTTACTGGCTGCGTTCAGTTTACCTTACTTTGTCCTTCTTTTTGACAGAAACATTAAGCAACATTAACTGGGATTCCTTTCAGGTGAACTGAGATTGTGTGTATAGTGCCCCATGAGGCACAAGAGTTGAATGATTTTCCTACAGTGAATATCTGTGAATAGACTGATACGTCTGGCTTCCAATGTGGAAGTGAATACACGAAGAAGGCTTGCTGATCAAACATACCTGTCATAAGTACTGTAAGAAGGATTTAATGTAAATTGAGAATCCTTTGGAAATAATATTTTATAAAAACAGAACACTGTAGCATAAGGTGCTCTGTATATTAATGCTATTTAAATGTAGCTGCAAGCCTGCCTGAGAGCTAGGAAAGCTCACTCTCTCCTCTTTAATGTAAATGGGATTTTTTATGGTACAAGCTTTGGAAAGTACTCAGAAATATCTGACTTCTTGGCAGAGAAGTGATGAGTGGATATTAAACACCCATGGATAGGTGGGGATGTTCAGTGATCGGGGCACCTACATTAAAAAAAAAATTAACCATTTTAGTTCATCTTCAGGAAGTATTAGTACTTACAATGAATGATAATTTCATCCCCTGAATGTTTTAGATTCAGGATAATAAAATTACAACAGTAAAGGGGGAGGAAATAAAATGTAAAAGGTAAGAGCTAATTCATTCTTCATGCTAGCTAAGTCCTTGGCCTTTCCTGAACAGACACTGCCAATAGTAACAAATTATGTATAATCATTTTGTGATGTGGACTGTTCACTCGGGACTAAGCTCAAATGACCAAACTTGCAGCCTTGTCTCTTAAACTGTGGATCTGAAGATCAAAGGCCAGAGCTTTATCCACTGAGTCCTCACCTTTATAAGAATAAAACTGCCAGGTGTCCAGAGGCAGAGTGGATGTCAAACAGTGTCATTTTAGACCAATTGTTTTTCAAGTTCTTACAGGACAGCACATTAGGTTAGAAGCATATTAATCAGTTGTGTCTTCTGCATATTCATTAGCCTGCTCCAGGAAGGATTTTGTGGCTTTTTTTCTTTCTCATTTAGAACATTTACACCTGATGTAAGTGCAGTAACTTCAACAGAATTAACTCCTGATTTCCAGTAGTGTAAAAAGGGGACACACAGTGTAATGTTTATGAATTGCCATCTCTGTTGACAGGAAAAATGTAGTAAAAAAATACCTTAGCATTCAATAGAATTTGAATTTAAAATATTTGACTCTATGAACTGACAAACATGAAATAAGGATTGATACAATTGATAAAAGTGATATAATTTTGAGTTCTACAATAACCACAGAAAATCAAAATTAAACTGGTCTGAAAAACAAAAGCTCAAAATAACCCTGAGTCATGTTTCTGCTACCTTTATTCACAAAAACCCTAATGGAGAGTCCACAGAAGTTTGCTAAATGACTCCCGTTACCCTAAAGTGGAATTGCTTATGGTGCATGGGTATCACACAGAGAAAGAATGGAAAAACTCGGTTCTCATTGCTGAAACTAGAACTTTTCACTGTTACTCACTTGATGCTAACATTTTCTTCCTCCTCAGAGAACATTATTCTTATGGGGTTTTTTTAAATTCTTTTTAAATTAAAAAGTTATTGTCTCACATGTTTATGTCTCCCTGGAAAGGGTTATCTCAGTCAAGACTAGTTCCATTAAAAATACTTCCTTATTTTATAGCACCAGCTATGATATTCCTACAATTAATCCTTTCCAATGCATTAGTTCAATGGGAATAAATATGGGCAGATACCAGCCACATGTCTAAACACATTAGCCTTGACTCAACAGAGAGACGGTAACACACTCGAGCAGGCACTGAAAACTGAAGAAACTACTGCAATCCAAAAAGATAACTCCTGTCTTGTTACTCACAGTTACTAAAAGAAACATCATAGATTTTGTAACTTTTACAACAAAAAGGGCCTATTATTACACATGGGCTTTGTTCTTCTCTTGCTCTAAATTACCCAGGAGCTTATGAGCAGTATCTGTTCACAAACTGCCAAAGGATATCAGGAGAAATTGCCACCCTACTACAGAGGGCTGGAAAGTGACAGACTGTGCTGTTGCTTGGAATGGAAGAGGCAATCCGCAGAACCTCACCAAATTGTGGAGAAAGAATAAGGCACTTTGCAGATGCATATGCTCCTGTGATGGAATACCAGAGACAGTATATGCTGTGAAATGAGCATGCTGCAAAACAATACTGCAAGGAGAATGAGTGAACTTGGTCTTTCAAGGAAGCACAATTTGAGAGCTAGTTAGTGTTGTGGGCCTAGAGGTCTTATCACACTCTCTCTGTTTAGGTTATTTCTTCTCCGAGTATGAAGAGAGGCAGGAATTGGAGGAACACAGAGGCAAAAAGTGAACACCTTAATAATCCAAAAGTGGAAAGCTCTACCACAAAATACTACAAGTCCTTCAAGTAACAATTGCTGGAAACTGGGAGAGTATTCTTGGCATGTCATTACATTGCCCCATTGCCTCATTTTATTGCTCTTCCCTAGGCACACGCTGTTGGCCACTGTCAAATACAGGATGCTGGGCCAGAGGAACCTTCAGTATGACTCAGTTAGATCTTCTAATTGATCAGGGCCCAACAGAAAGAAGATTCTGTACATAAATCAAGAGTAGGCGTACACATACAACTGCATGATTAATTTTTCTCAAGGTCTCAATAGTTAAAGCATTCAGATAGATAGAACAGAAGAACCCACAGAACAGAGGACCAGTATTAGCTCATCTAATCTCAGCATGATTTATCACAGAGCAGGAAGTCCAGGTTTGGAAGAGAGGCTGGAACTCGGTCCATGAGCCAGAGCAATGATAAGCTTAAGTGATGCATGTATAACATCACATTTTCAATAACGTCAAAATATGTTCTGTAATTGTATGACAAACCTTTCGCAGACATTATATCACAAAGAACTTTGGCTTACTGGACTAGTTTTACATTCATTTTCTCTGACAAAAGGTAAATGTGGTTTATCTGTTTAGAAACAGAGGAAAGTTGGAGAAAAGAGAATTAAAATTCTCTTTTACCTCACCCAGAACTGTTGGCTATATGGGGAAAAACTATACAGTAAAGGGAAAAGGTCTGTTGCTCTGCTGATTCTCCAATCCTTTTCTCAGTGACAGGAGAAACTGTAATAGCAAAAGGCTTTTTCAGCTGTGGCACTCTGAAGACTGTTTCCATAGGAATCTTTTCATGGTCTCAGATGACTTTACAAGACACACACCAGCCCGCTCTTTCCACCATTTCTCCTGCTCTGGCTCCTTTCAGTTACCACTGCTTTCTGCTCAATACCACACCATGGAACTGCAACAGCAGTGCTAGCAGCAGCTGACAAACTTGCTCCCACTCACAGACTCACCCCAGCATTGCTGCTTGCTCTGTCAGCAGATACTTAAACAATACAGGTCTGCATTCTAGCTTGATACTGGATCTTTGGATTTAGTCCATTATATTCCTAATTCTAATTATCATTGTAAGACAAAGACCACCTACAAAATTTCTTGGAAGGTTGGGAATACCAATGACAGGAACCATGCAACCACATGTTCCAACCACAAGCCCATGTGGGCTCTTCATATCCACTTCCACAAAGTGCCATCAATGTATTCAGCGAATCCATCTTTCATTGACTTTAAAGGCAGTTTGTCAGCACTTTGCAAAGGATGGCCCTTTCTACGAATGTCAGCCTTGTGAATATGACAAAGAGCAGAAGAACCTATTCAATTATAGTGAATTTTGTTAATACAGAAAGGGGACTACAGGGATATAGAAGGATAATCTACATAGGTAAACATGTTTATAATAGAAAACCACATTTAATAAGTAGTTAATTTATAAATGGCAACTAAAAAAAAAGAATCATTACCACTGTAGTGGAAATAGCATACTGTGATTATGGACTAACAAGAAAAAACTTAATTATTATAAGTTTCATGTCTCAATAAGAAATTACAATGCAGTTCATGATCAAACAGATAAAAACAATGAAAAAAATATATCTGCACTGTTATTTCTATTGTGTTACCAAGAAGAAATGACAAGAAATATTCTTAACACGGGCAAAGGCTTGTTAGATACATACTGCAATTTTTATCATGTTCATCATGAAGTCAGAATTTATCAGACTGTTAAGGTAAAAATAGGCAAGGAAAACACTACTATATATATATAAATTTGAAAATCTGAAATATAGAGAATCTTATTTTTAAAATGGAAATCAGTTTGGAAGCCCTACGGTTGCCACCTCACAGATTTATTTCTTGCTGTATTTTACACTAGAATCTCTTGCAACAAGCAACCAGTAGGTGGAGCAGACAACATAACACGTGATAAGAAGGGCATGGACTTGACTGTTGAGGTTTTTTTCATAATTATGGGAATCATGTAGGAGAAATTTCCTTCAAACAAAAGAAGCTCATGTCTGTAAGATGTCACTTGACTAGTTATTGATACTACTGGCATATGTAGCATGTTGATTAAAAGCTCAATATTTCATAACCATGAAGTTTTAGAGTTCATGCTTTATTTCTCCAGACATTGTTTGGCAACTAACTTAATTTAAATTAAATCAAAATTTACTTTCTTTTTTCCAAGCCCACTATTATGCCTACAAATAGGGTTATATTTGTGTTGCATGGATGTTACCGGTACTACAGAAAAAAAAAATATGTCGCTGTTTTTCAGTAAAGGAAAAAGCTGTGTTTTCAAGTTGGCAGGATGCATAACATGGTACTTTCACAGAAAGACAGTCAATAATTATATTTTTAATATAAATTATTAATATATATTATTAATAAGAGCAAATTAACATTACTACTGTTAGTAATTATTGATTATGTAAATATCCTAACTTATTTAGCTTTCTTGTCTTTAAACTTCTTTGCTAAAATACTAACATTCTTTTATTCAAATTAACTGCTT